>NC_044312.2:110194346-110399772 GCF_007474595.2 Lynx canadensis | reverse complement strand
GGGGTGAAGAGGCGGGGTGCGGTGCCACGTGGGACTAAGGCTCTGGGACTGGACTCCGGTTTGGACTCCTAATCTCCGTAGGGTGAAAAATTCAGGTCCATTCAAAACGTGTGCGAGGGAGTGCACAGTTCCCCTCCCCCATGTCTACTGCTGAGGAGCAGGACTCTGCCCATTTCCTCTGCCGCCCCGGAGAGCACTGAGCTGTCCACAAACAGGGACTTTCCACTTTCAGCAAAACAGACCTCACAGAAAGATCCACAATTGTTTAAGAGTAGCAAAAGGAACCTAACCGTTCACCAAAAGCAGTCTAAATCTACCTGCAAGATTTTTTGTGGGGGATAAGGAAAGGTAGGTGGAGAAACTGTGTCTGCGTGGGGGGTGGGGGGCAGCTGTTCACACATATACGACTCTGTTACCGGGGTCTGTGTGGGTGTGGAGGGAAATGCAGATTTCCTTCCAAGCCTTATTTTGTTGGGGCCAGACAACCAAACTCGCCCTGCTTCATCAAAAAAGGCAGACTCCAGCTGAGGCCCTCCAAGAAACCATATAAAGCAGCCACCACCCTTCACCAGAGGGGGTTTGGGACAGGGAGCGGGGGTGGAGTGCGGAAAGGCTGACGCCTATCTAGGCTCCTGGCATTCGGGAGAACATTCAAACACAAGCCCACACCCCACACATCACAGGAAGGGGAAGAGAACAGCGGGCGTCTGGGAAGAGAAGGAAAAAGGATTCCCCAAAGCCAAGAGACCCAATTCAAGAGCACATCCCACCAGGAGAGGGAACAAGTGCAATGACGGCTAGAGCAACACCAAGTAACCTGAGCATTGTCCTGGAGTCCCCTGGTAGGCTGTTCTTCCGCCTCTTCCGCTGAGACAAAGTCCCTACAGTTACACACACCCCGAGCCAGAAAGGGTTTGCCGCCCACCCGCCTGACCTTGCGTTTCTCGTCGCTCTGGAGCTGCTGAAGCTCTTGGTTGAAGTTTCCCCAGCGTCTTTGTTTTGTTTTCTGTATTGGAAGTTGTGCTGAAGGAGTTTAGGTTTTCTGCCTCTAGGAAAATCCTGATTTACTTGAAAATTCTGGAATCTCCCAAAGTACATCAGGCGGGGCAGTCCAGCTATAACCCTTGAGGCTACCCAGACGGAGCAGCGTGTCGTGCTCTGAGCTCCTTCTCGAGCCCTTCAGCTCAGCCGCGGCTTCCTGTGCCTGCGAACAATGCTGCTGCGTCACCCACATGCAGCTCCCAGAAATGCTTTGCAACGGAAGATGGCAGGAGGGGGAGCTGAGCTCGAGTGAGCGAGCCAGGCAGAGGGCCCAGCCGTCCTGCTGCAGAGTCGGGAGGGGGTGTGCTCAGCCGGCGCTCTCGGCCTGGTGATTGGAGGAAAGGCTGCCCGGGAGGCGAGCCGGGCCGCGCCCCCGCCTGCTCCCTCCCACCACCACTGCAATAGGAGAACCCAAGGCCGGCCCCGGAGGGCTCCCTCTGGCCGACTTCGGAAGGCGCCAGCAAAAGGGAAGGCTTTAACCCGTTCTGCATCTGGGCCCGTGAGTGTCCTTGTCTTCGTCCACACCCTGCCCCTCAGGGTCACCTCTTATTGTTACAGCCAGCACTCTTGCCCACTGACCACTCCCCCCAATTCTCTCTCCTGCTTTTCAGGCAAACAGCGAGTCACCCGAAGTTCAGCCTGTGCAAGAGCCAGGCACCCAAGCTGAGTTCCTCCAACTTCCCTTCTTTCCCCACACACCCGCCTGCTTCACCTGCCCTCACTGCTGCTCTCCCAGCCCAGAATCCAGAATGAGCATACATGTTTCCAGAAAAACCTTCAGGAATGACACATTTCAACCAATACTGAGATATTCAATACATATGTCTGTTTAATATCAACTACTTCGACAACAGATGCCTGCCTCTGGTTACGACTGGGCACTCTACCACCATAACCGAAACGTCTAGGCAGCTCTTCCCGCAGTTCCATCCTGACCAAGTAAAGCCAGCTGAGGTACAACCTGAGGTCAAGGTGTCAAGGTGCTTTATCTCCTGCCTTGGTACCAGCGCAAGGAGCCACTGAATCTGTGTCTGCCAATTCCACATCCACCAGTCTCCTGGGACTCTGCCCCTCAGATTACCCCTCCCCCCAGGACACCAGCACTCCTGCCCATTTCCTATCCTAGTCGTTTGTTTTGCCTGCCACATTCTTGATGTTCCCTGGATGATGCGGCCAGCCTTGTATCCCGTCAGACATCCCGATGCCATTTGTGGCAGCTACTCGAGTGATGCGTGCCACACACTCTCCACACACTGATTCACGGTCAGGGTGAAGCTCGGACTGAACAAGCAATCTCTCACTACAGTGTACTGTATTTTGGATCTAGATTTATGTAATTTTCAGACTCTCATAAATATAACTTGGCTTTTTTTCAGAAATTACAGGAGCTGCTTTGAAATAAACATCTCAGGCCACTAAGAACCTAGCTCTTACCACTGGAAACCTTTTTATTTCCAGGACAGTTGTGTCAGTGAGTTTCTGATGTAGTCGGTGGCTTAATATGCTTTTTGGGGCTTGGGCTTTGCTGCCAGGGAGGGGCTAAATATTTCAATTTTGACGGTAGTTTACCAAGAAAGGTGGGAGTTTTGTGCTTTTTGGTTGAGCTCTCCCTGAAAAAGTTTCTATGGCCATTCTAATCCTAAACCTCTCGTTTGCCCTTTATCTTAAGACTGAAAGACCTTGGGGCGCCTGGGTGGCTCAGTCGGTTGAGCGTCCGACTTCAGCTCAGGTCACGATCTCGCGGTCCGTGAGTTCGAGCCCCGCGTCAGGCTCTGGGCTGATGGCTCAGAGCCTGGAGCCTGCTTCCATTCTGTGTCTCCCCCTCTCTCTGCCCCTCCCCCGTTCATGCTCTGTCTCTCTCTGTCTCAAAAATAAATAAAACGTTAAAAAAAAAAAGACTGAAAGACCAAGTGCAATCAGACTATTATGTCTGAAACCCTCTCCTTAATAGTGTGAGAGGTCTTCTTAGAAAATCCTGGTTCTTATCTCAGTCCTATCTAACCTGGAAGGGTGATAAAGAATGGAATACTAAAGAGAAACATGTTACCACGCTGTAGCAAGTAAAACCCCGAGAGGCCACCAGGAAAGGACAAAAACCAGACAGGGCTTCCAAATCGCTTACTAAATGAGGCCAGCCCCCCCCCCCCCCCGCCCCATTGATTCAGAATAAAAGACAGGCACCAAAGATCAGAGATGGTAAGAACATGACATTACATAACACAATAATATAATAACACTTTGAAGAATTATTATGTATTTTAACCTAACCTTATATGCCTTGTAGCTATTAAATTATTCAAAACTTTTTTCTTAGGGGGCACCTGGCTGGCTCAGTCGGTGGAGTATGTGACTCTTGATCTTGGGGTCATGAGTTCAAGCCCCATGTTGGGTATAGAGTTTACATTTAAAAAATAAACTGATGAGTAAATAAATATAAAACTTTCCACTTAGAATGTGTCGATTAGATTTCTTTTTTTTTTTTTTTTTTTTTCAACGTTTATTTATTTTTGGGACAGAGAGAGACAGAGCATGAACGGGGGAGGGGCAGAGAGAGAGGGAGACACAGAATCGGAAACAGGCTCCAGGCTCCGAGCCATCAGCCCAGAGCCCGACGCGGGGCTCGAACTCACGGCCCGCGAGATCGTGACCTGGCTGAAGTCGGACGCTTAACCGACTGCGCCACCCAGGCGCCCCTCGATTAGATTTCAAATGAAGTTTTATTTATACAGGTTGCCTTTCCCCCCTCTAATCTAGTTTAATGGATTAAGATCTAATTATAGTGGATCCTCTACCAGTTCTTCTCTTTAACTAGTGCCAGAGTCACCCCCAAAGTGTCAGATGAAGCAAATTTCTCATTAGTGTCTGTATCTACCTGAAACCATGACTTTGCTTTTGGTTCCATCATACTCCTGAGAGAGAGCCGAGTGTAAATTTTTAGATCATGGTTACAAAATAAAATGTTAGGATCTTAGTTCAGAGCAGCAGTAGTAGCCTATTGCACCACAAAGAACAATTCTAGAATTCATAAACTGAGAGTCATTTATATACTGTTTTATCATCTAACAGGAAAGTTTATTAACTTTTTCTTTTCTTTTTTTTTTTTTTTTTTTTTTAAAGAGAGAATGAGTGGGAGAAAGGGGCAAAGGGAGAGGGAGAGAGACTCCCAAGCAGGCTTCACACTCAGCATGGAACCAGACTCAGGGCTCCATCCCATGACCCGGGGATCAGGACCTCAGCCGGAATCAAGAGTCAGACGCTCAATCCACTCAGCCACCCAGGAGCCCATGTTAGAAGTCTGTTTGTTTGTTTGTTTGTTTGTTTGTTTGTTCATAAGCAATCTCTCTACAACCAACGTGGGGCTCAAACTCACAATCCCAAGATCAAGAGCCACACGCTCTACCTACTGAGCCAGCCAGGTGCCCCCTTAACTTCTGAGTTAAGAAGACTGGCACTTCCTTCCCTCAGGACAGAATCCACACCCAGCTTCTCAGTGTTCAGGCAGCACTCTAATGGCATGCATGGTACCTGTAAACCTAGGGTGCACTTACTTTCTCAGCCTATTGAAATGCCTGCTCCACCACTGACTTGCAAGACCCTCGAGGGCCTCATCCACAGCATGTGTGCATATTTACCCCAACACTCAGCCCGGTTCTGGCACAGAGTAGGCAGGCATTATTCACAGATTTGTGACATCTGATTTTTTTCTGTAATAGTGATATCGTTTATTAAATATTTACTAACATTATCATTAAATTTCACAACAGCCCCATTGAGGTAGATGTTATTTTACAGAGGAGAAAACAAGCTTTCATAGATCTAGTATCTTGACCACAAGTCACATGTTTGCCCAGCTTATCAAAATATCTTAGAGAAAACAGGAAAGTAAATACGTATACAACACTGAATTTGTTTCACCGAGTTGGGCAGCCAAATACATTGATATATTAAAAACTTTTTATGTATGTATATATATTAAGAGCTCCTTTATGACCAAAATAAATACAAAACAATAAATTCTGATTAAAAACTCAGTCTTCAGGCTGACTCCTACCACCTTTCTGCGACCCACTGTCAGCAGTTGGCATGTCCCTTTCTCCAGCACCGCTGCAATGCACAGAGATTTTCTCTCACTTTAATGGGACTGTATTACTGACACTGCTCTAAGTCCTGTCTTTTTTTTTTTTTCCAGAGAGAGAGAGAGAGAGAGAGAGAGAGAGCAAGGAGTGGGGGAGGGGCTCAGGAACAGAGGGAAAGAGGGAGAGAGAGGGAGGGAGGGAGGGGAGGGGAGAGGAGGGGAGAGAGGGAGGAAGAGAGAGGGAGGGAGGGGGAGAGAGGGGGGGAGAGGGAGAGAGAGAGAGAGAGAGAGAGAGAGAGAATATATGAATGAATATGAATCAATCCCAGGCCAGCTCAATGCTCAGCAAGGAGCGTGACTTGGGGCTTGATCCCTCAGACTGTGAGAAGAACATGACCTGAGCCAAAATCACGACTTGGACACTCAACATGCTCAACAGACTGAGCCACCCAGGTGCCCCAGGTCAACAGTTTTTAATGCCCCCCCCCTTTTTTTTTTATCTAATCCCCTCCCAACTTTATATTCTATTTTCTTTCTCTGTTTTTTAATTTTTAATGTTTATTTTTGAGAAAGAGAGAGAGAGAGAGAAGGAATGAAAGAACATGCCTGGGGGAGGGGCAGAGAGAGAGGGAGGGAGACACAGAATCCGAAGCAGGCTCCAGATTCCGAGCTGTCAGCACAGGGCCTGACGTGGGGCTCGAACCCACGAACCCTGAGATCATGACCTGAGCCACTCAAGTGCCCCGATCTTTCTTTAACAATGCAGAATTTAATATTTTAGAATCTTCAAAGTCCTTCCCCCACCCCCCCAACACTAAAATGGACTTTTCTTCCAGGGATATATAACTGTAGAGCTCTCATCTCTTCTGTTAGTTCTTCCTAAGAGCCACACAGGCTGCAACAAGAAACAATCCCTCTCTCTGCAGGAAGAGTAAACTCGGCTTGCTGTTGTCCTCCACTGCAGTGTAGGCTTCTATGCTACAAGCACCAAGCTCTCTAGCACTGCAGTCTCCAGCTGTGCGGTGATGGCACCTACCCAATGCACAGCTTCTTTTCTTTTGGGTGATGTTCAGATTCTCAAAGTATTCAAGATCTATATTCACTATTATCTGAAGCTCAGATTAAGTATAAATGGTCAAATTCAGGAATAATGAATCCATTTGATCTTAAGTTAAACTACCTGCATAGCTGGTATCTAAGTCTGTTGTCTTCTGCTATCAGCTGCATTTTAACTATGGTATCAGGCAAGCAAAACAAGGTGCAGACAAGCCCCTGCAGGAAGAATTCAAACACTGTCAGTCTCCTAGTCATCCCGCTGACCACTCCTTCCTCAGGCTCTGGTCTCTGTGCCACTCTGACTGAGCTCGGTGGCAGCCATGTTTTTCACGATTCCTGACAAACACAAGGAAGCTCTCTCTAGACACTTTTCATAATGCTAAGAGCCCTCTTTAGATACCTCTTTTTAACTCATTTCCCCCCTTCCCGCTGCATACTTTTACTCTGCTTAGTATTTGACCCAAAATTTTCTACATTTTCCCCTGCCACTCTGCCTCAAGTATCTTTATTTAACAGTTATGGGAGTTTGTGTATTTCTATTATGACACTTGACCTTGTACAGCTGACTAGGGGATTACAATAAGGCTTCCTATAACTGGAGTCAATGGAGTCAAATCCCATAGGACTGAGAAGATAACTATTCTTTTTCACGATTCAGAAATACAGACACCCAGGCCAAAAGACTGTGAGCTATAAACTTAGAAATCTTTCTTTTCAGGGATCCTACAGGCAAGTTAATTTAATGGTTCCTAAATGTATCTATGGAATAGCCACATAAAAAAAACTTCTGAGGAAAAAAAAAGATGTTACACTCGAACTCTCAGGAAGTATTAATAGATATGTCCTATCATAATGGAAAAGAAAAACTGTGTATGTCCTTTGCTCACTCAAGGGGGGAAAGTGAGTTTGGGATCTAGTTTGTGAGTCTGGAAAAGTATGACTAAGTTTGTTTTGCTGCACATTAATCATTATAGAAATAGGACCACATTTATCTAGAACTTTGTCATTTCCTCCCCTAAATATAAGCCACGATGATGCCACCTGTGTCTTCTAGAACAAACCTTGTAAAACCAAACTGAAAAATCAACTCTTGGGGCACCTGGGTGGCTCCGTTGGCTGAGCGTCCAACTTTGGCTCAGATCATGATCTCACAGCTCGTGAGTTCGAGCCCCGTGTCGGGCTCTGTGCTGACAGCTCGGAGCCCGGAGCCTGCTTCAGATTCTGTGTCTCCCTCTCTGTCCCTAACACACTCGCATTCTGTCTCTGTCTCTCTCAAAAATAAATAAACATTAAAAAAAAAAAAAAATCAACTGTCCTGCTTCTATCACCATTGGAGAGGACCAATCTAACCAGGCTACCACTTTTTTAAGCCTCTTTATTTTTTCACCCTTTCACTGATGCATAAACAACAAGATACAATGTAAAAGTCTATTGTAAAAAGAAAAACAAAAGAGAAAAAAAAACAGTTCAGGTCCTATCCCAGACTGTGGAATTCTTCCTGAGGTGCTTGCAGATGCACTTCAGACCGTAGCAGCGGCCAAGGAAAAACATGAATCAGGAATCAGGAATGGAAAAGACATACTCAGATATTCAGTCTATATTCCTTAGGGTCACATAAAATTATTCAATATAAATTCTTCTGTGGCTTAAGATAATCTGACAGGGTTTAAAAATAAATACTTAATTACTAATTGTGAACTAGCTTTCTACTACACATTCCCAGGCCTTGCACCCAAGATGTAGTTCCAAATGATGATTTTAAATTTTTTTTTTTTTTCAACGTTTATTTATTTTTGGGACAGAGAGAGAGACAGAGCATGAACGGGGGAGGGCCAGAGAGAGAGGGAGACACAGAATGGGAAACAGGCCAAATGATGATTTTAAAAAGAAAATTGATATTTCCAGGTTTATACTTTTTGGTGTTCATGTTAATGGTAACTTGTGAGGAAAGACTTAAAAGAACTTCCTCCAATTTAGACAGCTGAAATCTGGATTCCTTAAAAATAAGCTAATTTCTTTGAGATCAATGCATGAGGGGTGCTAGGCTCTGAAAATACTGATACTGGGAGACCTCTTGAAAAAGAAACATATATAACATGAAGAAACTGGATATAGCAATAGGATAGATTATGTCTTTTGGTTTTTTTTAAATCTCTACACCCAACATGGGGCTCAAACTCACAACTCCGAGATCAAGAGTTGCACACTCCAGAGACTGAGCCAGCCAGGTGCCCCAGGACAGATTATGTTTACAATGACACTTTCTCAGAAGCTGTCCCAATGTATTTTTTTTTTTTTTTTGGTCTTACTAGTAGGTAAGTGTGAAACTAAATATGCAAAGCCTATCAGCACCCCCAGCACAGCAAAGCTGCTCTCTCATCTGCTTGGGCGGAGGCTGCTGGAGATTGCTATTGGCCACTTTTGTTCTGAAACAGGCCTCTTTATCTGAGGGTAACTTGATTAAGTAATATTTCCTAATACAAATACTTTCTTAGATTAGGCTCTTCTTTATTTTTACAATCAGTCTGAAATCTCTGTTTTTAAGACTAAATTTAAGTCCTAACTGAACATACAGAAGTCAGTGTTTCCACAACAGGGAATTAGCCTCGCCCTGAGAACTGAAGCACCATGCAGCACACACAGGTACACATGAATGTCTTTCTGAATGAGCCGCAGATTATCCAGAATTCCTGTACTTTCTCTCTCAGAACTGAGCGACTGCCTGCCCCCAGCCAGACCAGGGGCTGTCATGCGACATAACCGACCTTACCTTTACGTCGGCAATAAGAGCATCTTCATCTTCTATCCCAGTGGGGACGCATTTCTTGTGCAGTGGCAGAGACTCCAACTTATCTACAAGACAGCGAAGGCCTTCAAGCTCAAAATGGGTCAGATGCACCTGCCTGTCCTTTCGGGGGCTACACTGGGGATCCCACACTTGGCCATTGTGGGAGCCCCGGCTAGAGTCAGAGGATGAGTCCCCCGACAAACTTTTCTTCAGACTTGGAAGACTTCGGCAGGTTTTGCCCAGTCCGTCATAGTCCAGGTTGACCCCATTGGCTACGGGGCTAGTGAGGACAGAGCGCCTACTGCTCAGGCGCCTTGGTTCTCGATCCACTGCTTCCTCATCCCCATTTCCAGATTCCAACCCATTTAACTCCAAATCTGCCAGCAAGAAAAAAAATATAGTAAGAACATGCCACTTGACTGTGTGATCAACAAGAGGAACAGGTAGCATGGAAGGGGCCCTGAGGTTATAAAAAGTCAGCTGAAAATGGCTGTAAATTAGTTTCAAGTCCAAACTGAAATTTGGGATTATGATTTCATTAACTTTTCTTCAAAAAGGCAGATATTATGAAGCATATACTTACAGTTTTTTTTAATCAAGTTTATTTTGAGAGAGAGAGAGAGTGCGCACACATGCACATGTGAGTGGGGTAAGTAAGGGCAGAGAGAGAGAGAGAGAGAGAGAGACAGACAGACAGAATCCCAAACAGGTTCTCAACTGTCAGTGCCGAGCCCAATGCTGGGCTCGAACTCACAAATCTGTGAGATCATGACCTGAGATGAAATCAAGAGTTGGAGGCTTAGCTGATTGAGTCACCCAGGTGCCCCTAAAAAGCAGTTTTATTGAAAGTTTTGCCATAAAATTAAACTTTGGAATTGAATCCTGTCAATATGGCTAACAAAGTGAGTATTTCTTTTTAATTTTTTTTTTTTCAACGTTTATTTATTTTTGGGACAGAGAGAGACAGAGCGTGAACGGGGGAGGGGCAGAGAGAGAGGGAGACACAGAATCGGAAACAGGCTCCAGGCTCCGAGCCATCAGCCCAGAGCCCGACGCGGGGCTCGAACTCACGGACTGCGAGATCGTGACCTGGCTGAAGTCGGACGCTTAACCGACTGCGCCACCCAGGCGCCCCTCTTTTTAATTTTTTAATGTTTATTTACTTTGCGGGGGGGGAAGGGGTAGAGAGAGGGAGACACAGAATCCGAAGCAGGGCTCAAACTCACAAACCGTGAGATCATGACCTGAGCTGAAGTCGGATGCTTAACCGACTGAGCCACCTGGGCACCCCCACACGCTGAGTATTTTTTAAAGGGAAGATTTTTTTTTTTTTAATTTTTTTTTTCAACATTTATTTATTTTTGGGACAGAGAGAGACAGAGCATGAACGGGGGAGGGGCAGAGAGAGAGGGAGACACAGAATCCGAAACAGGCTCCAGGCTCTGAGCCATCAGCCCAGAGCCCGACGCGGGGCTCGAACCCACGGACCGCGAGATCGTGACCTGGCTGAAGTCGGACGCTTAACCGACTGTGCCACCCAGGCGCCCCTTAAAGGGAAGATTTTTGACAGTCAAAAGTTTTAGTGAAAGAAATATTATTAAATGTGAATTGGTTCTTTGTTATGAAAGTAATACAAGAAACAGACCCTAACTACAGAGAACAAACTGATAGCTAGTTACCAAAGGGGAGGTGGGTGAGGGGATGAGTTAAAAAAGGTGATGGGGATTAAGCAGTGTGCTTTTTGAGATGAGCACCGGGTGCTATATGGAAGAGTTGAATCACTATATCGTCCATGCATGTTAAGTAACTGGAATTTGAATAAAAAGTTAAAAAAAGGGGGGGCACCCAGGTGGCTCAGTCAGTTGAGCATCTAACTTCTGCTCAGGTCATGGTCCTGTGGTTCATGGGTTTGAGCCCCGCCTTAGCCTCTGTGCTGGCAGTGCGGAGCCTGCTTGGGATTTTCTCTCTCTCCACCTCTCCCCAACTCGCACATGCTCTCTCTCAAAAATAAATAACTTAAAAAAAAATTTTTTTTTTAACGTTTATTTATTTTTTTTTTTAATTTTTTTTTTCAACGTTTATTTATTTTCGGGACAGAGAGAGACAGAGCATGAACAGGGGAGGGGCAGAGAGAGAGGGAGACACAGAATCGGAAACAGGCTCCAGGCTCTGAGCCATCAGCCCAGAGCCCGACGCGGGGCTCGAACTCGCGGACGGCGAGATCGTGACCTGGCTGAAGTCGGACGCTTATTAACGTTTATTTTTGAGGAGAGAGAGACAGAGCATGAGCGGTGGAGGAGAGAGAAAGAGGGAGACACAGAATCTGAAACAGGCTCCAAGCTCTGAGCTGTCAGCACAGAGCCCGCTTTGGATCCTCTGCCCCCCGCCCCCCCGCCCCTTCCCCACTCATGTGCGCATGCACCTGTGCACATTCTCTCTCAAAAATAAACATTAAAAATACCCTGTAAGAATTAATTAGCCAATCCAAAGGGAAAAAAAGTAATGTATGTTTACTAGTAATAATTTAGAAAACAGGGGCGCCTGGGTGGCTCAGTCAGTTAAGGTCTGACTTCAGCTCAGGTCACGATTTCACGGATCATGGGTTCAAGCCCCACATCGGGCTCTGCACTGAGAGCTCAGAGCCTGCAGCCTGCTTCAGATTCTCTTGTGCATATGCTCTCTCTCTCAAAAATAAACAAACATTAAAATAATAAAAATAATCATAATTTAGAAAATATAGGATGGTGCAAAGAAGTCATCCCTTATCCCTCTGCCCTCAGATAACTCAACAACTGATGTGTATTTTCTTTCCATCTTTTTTGACACATATGTGCACGACTATAGTTGCACTGGGATTATGCTACATACACAATTCTGTATCCTGCTTTCATGTACTCGACCATTTTTTATTTTCAAACAAGAATATAAACAACCCTCAAAGAAAAAATATATCTGGTTTAGTTTTTTTTTTTTCTTAATGTTTGTTTATTTTTGAGAGAGAGAGAGAGAGTGCACACGAGTGGGGGGACAGAGAGGGAGACAGAATCCGAAGCAGGCTCCAGGCTCATCAGCACAGAGCCCGATGCGGGGCTCGAACTCACAAACTGCGAGATCATGACCTAAGCTGAAGTCGGACACTCAACTGACTGAGCCACCCAGGCGCCCCAAAAATATCTGGTTTAGATTGAAGATTCCATGAAACATATGACCACAAGATATTACAGTGTTGGCTCCTCTGTACCTTAGGGTATAGAACAGCCTAAAAATGTACAACTGAAAGTATCCTGGGGCATCTGGGTGGCTCAGTTGGTTAAGTGTCTGGCTCTTGATTTCGGCTCAGGTTATGATCTCATGGTTCCTGGGATCAAGCCCCATGTCAGGCTCCATGCTGACAGCAAAAACCCTGCTTGGGATTTTCTCTCTCCCTCTCTCTCAAAGTAAATAAACAAACATTTAAAAAAATCAAGAAAGAAAACGAAAGTACTCTTGTCTAATCACATCCACTGTTCTCAGTTTTGAAGCTGCCAATCTCAGTGAGAGTCAGGAGAAAAACAAAGTATCTTGCCATCCAATAAAATATTTCTCTTGATAGAAGTTGGGGAAACATTAAAGCACAGAAGTTAAGGATATAGATTGTAGAGTCTTACCAATCTGATTCAAACTGTACCTTCCCCACTTATTAACCGTTATTATTATTTCCCACTTATTAACTATAAGATCACAGATCAAGTTTTTTAATCTCCTTGAAACTTAAATGCCACCATCTGTAAAATGAGATAATAATACCTACCCTCATCAATAATGATTAGAATTTAATATATATACACTGCTTAGTAAAGTGCCTGGAATACAGTAAGAGTTAGTATGATGGCGTGTTCTTAGTTTTTACTTTGCCAAAGACCACTCTTTATACAATAAAACACAGCAGAAAAGTGATCATCTTTCTTAAGGAGCTAAGGTACTAACAACTCAGACAAAGAGGAGATCCAGATATTTCATTTTGCCTAATAATTCACATCTGGGTAAGAGATGAGCTGTAAACAACATTCAGCTTCAACGAATGAATTTTGTAGACCCAAGCAGGTAAGTTCACGTAGGCAGAACACTTACCCATACTGAGGGACTCTTTTTGAAATTCCTTAGTTAGGTGGGAGCGGTTGGTTATGCAGTATACATAGCGCTCCAACACGTACCAACACATCTCATAGTAGAATGGATAGCGGAACTTATTTGGAACCTGCATGGGAACAAAACAATGAGAAAAAGCAAGCTGATAACAATTTTCAAGGAAAGAGAGTAAGACAAACTGAATCACTGCAAAGATTAACCCAGGAAAAATGCTCTCTCGTCAACCTGAAACGTAGGGTGGCAATTGGAACAAGAATCTAAGTGGATCTGACAACCTGAAAAATGTTGGTCTTGGGAAACAATCACTAGAAATTAAAAGGTATCTCAGAACCACCAAGAAGGTGTCTTGGGAAAGCATCAAAAGAAGTTGTGGGGGCGCCTGGGTTGAGCAGCCAATTCTTGGTTTTGGCTGAGGTTATGTTCCCAGGCTTGTGAGATCAAGCCCCATGTCGGGCTCTGCATTGGGCGTGGAGCCTGCTTGAGATTCATTCTCTCTCTCTCTCCCTCCCTCCCTCCCTTTCTCTCTCTCCAATGCCCCTTCTCCCTGGCTCTCACACTCACTCTCTTAAAAAAAAAAAAAAAAGTTGTGGGACAGGGAGTAAAGTGTTAGAGTAAGACACAATATACTTGAGAAAATGGTTTCAGGGTTCTTAGGACATAAAGGCGTGCCAAGCAGTCTTGCCTTCACTACAGTTTTAACCTCAATCAGAAGACCAGGAAACAAAGAATCTAATGGAAAACAGGACATGAGTTGAAGTTATAGAAAAGTATAATTAGAGACTCATTCTCAAGCTTTGTCTAGTCTAGGACACAAGACAGTATTTTTCCCACCATCAACTCTCAGCTTGTCTGTACGGTACTTTGTAGTCTGCCAAAAGGGCAAGTCCACAAATTAGATTACTGTTCCACATGGCCTAATCAGCCATTGTCTTTAGTTTTTTTTTTTTTTTCATGTCCTCCAGAAGTAGCATGAAATTATTCCAGCTGAATAATAATAAAAAGAACTGCCCTTTAGATCTAGCATAGTCAAAGAAAAGGCAAATCAGCATGGATTAACCAGTAAGGAAGATCAACAATGGGGACTAACCTATATATATTTTGCCATCATCTTTTAGAGAGAACATCTTTCAAAAGGATAAGCCATACGATACTTCTAAGATTGTTTTGAATATTCAACTCCTGAGTACGTTCTCATCTCCTTTTCAAAGCTCCGCGTCAGGCAGTATTCCTGAATCAAGGAAATCTGGATGCCAGGCCACTTTTAAAATCCTTCACTAGGTCATGGAGCAGGACTGTGGAATGAGGAGATTACTTTCCTCACTGCAAGGCAGGAGAGGTATGTACCTTTCATTAGGTTTCCAATTCAGAGGAGCCAAGCTCTGAATCTCTCTCTCTCTCTCTCTAAGTAGGCTTCACGCCCAACGCAGAGCCCAACATGGAGGGCCTGAACTCACAACCCTGAGATCAAGACCTGAGCTGAGATCAAGAGCCGAATGCTTAACCAACTGAGCCACTCAGGTGCCCCTGAATCGAGGTCTCTTAAGCAACTACAGTTTTAACAACTAGAAGAGGTTTTCCTCCTTTATTTAAAAGTCAAATTGGGGGTGCCTGGCTCGCTCAGTCAGTAGAGCACACAACTCTTGATCTCAGGGTCGTGAGCTCAGGCCCCACATTGGGCCTAAAGCCTACTGAAAAATAAATAAGAGCTTAAAAGAAGGTCAAACTAATTTACTTTTGGTAAGGTGTGGGAGGGGGACCACAAGAATTAACAGGCACTAGATGCCCCCAAGTTAAATATAATACACGGGCCTCTCTGCTCACCTTTTACAGGTATTAACACCTTTCTGGAAGGGTCTTTATTAAAAGTTCAGGACAACCCAAAATTCTACAGCCCTCTGGGACTCTGTTGAAAGCTAATACTGACAGTAAAAAAAAAAAAGGTAATATATAGTAGATCATTAAACTTCTGATTTTTTACTTGGAACTCATCAGACTGCATTAATAACAGCCAAGATATCACATACCCAACTTGCCTCATATTTTATCTATGTTGCCAGATACTACAGAGTATATCAGTTTCTAAGACTGGGCTAAAATTTTTTGTGGGGCAGGGAGAGAGTTTTTAAAAAATCCACCTTACAGAATTGAGCTTTTCAGTGCCACCAGTGGAATAATTATCAGCATTCAAGTTTATTTAAAGTTTATTTATTTAGAGAGGAGAGAGAGGGAGAGAGGGAGAGAAGGAGAGAGGGAGGGAGGGAGGGAGGGAGGGAGAGAGAGAGAGAGAGAATGAGCGGGGAAGGAGCAGATAGACAGTGGGGACAGAGAATCTGAAGCAGGCTCTGTGCTGACACCAGAGAAACCAATGTGGGGCTTGAACTCACAAACCATGAGATCATGACCTAAGCCAAAGTTGGATGCTTAACCAACTGAGCCACCCAGGTGCCCCTCAGCACTCGTGTAAATAGTATGGTATTTCCACACTGGCATGGCAAAAGAAACCAAAAACATTGTCTTAAATTTACAACACACTGCATTTTTGTAAGGTAATATATTAACTGGATACCAGCTGGTATTGGCACATAAAAGGTTGGCGTAGAAAGCAATAAAAAAATAATTGCTTTGTACATACATATGCAGGGACTCAATGAAATTTTATAGAAACACAGAGGAGTTCCTTATTGAGAATGAAAGAATTAAGCTATACTTAGGAAAAATGGAATAATATGGTGGTTAGACTGAAATTTGACATTTTTTTCATAAACAAAAAACAAAGTCTTAGAAAATTAGATAGGTAAATCAAGATCAGTTATTACAAGTTTAACAGTCTGTAAGAAACTCCATGTGAAGGTAAGGTACCTCATTTCACCTATGCCACTGAATATATACATATTCTCCCTTTCTTCCCTCAAACTGAGCAACTAAGCAATTAAATCATGGGTATAATAATTTTTAGCCAAAAAAGGGGAGTACTTTCTAAAAACTAATTTTCAGATTCTTACAGTAGATAAGTGGTATTACCTCAGAATAATTTGGAGTTAAATAAGAGTATTCTGTGAAATTACATAATTTTGAAACATTTTAACGTTAACTATTTTTACTATTATAATTTCAAACTTACTAATTATTTTTTGTAGTTTACTTTTTTTTTTTAATGTTTGTTTATTTTTCAGAGAGAGAGAAACAGACTGAGTGAGAGCAGGGAGGGTCAGAGAGAGAGGGAGACCCAGAATCCGAGGCAAGCTCCAGGCTCTATGCTGACAGCCCGACATGGGGCTCAAACCCATGATCTGTGAGATCATGACCTGAGCTGAAGTTGGATGCTCAACTGACTGAGCCACCCAGGAACCCCTCATTACTCTTAATAAGCAGAAATTTACTTTTATAAAATTTATTTTAAAAGCACTGTATCTTCTTAATTCAAGTAGGGCAATCCCTAGAACACGAACAATACCACTGTTGTGTGTAATAGCTCCTAACCAAAATAAATATTTCAAAATAGGCACCAAAATAGCTAACTGATCATGTTCGCAGTAAACAGGTCAATGACTATTCCTTCTAAAAATTGTAACGTCTTCACTAATTGTGATTATTTATTTATTTTTAGGGAGAGAGCAAGGAGAGGAGGGACAGAGAAAGGAGAGACGGAATCTTAAGCAGGCTCCACACTTAGCTCAGAGCCCAATGTGGGGCTCAGTCTCACTACTGTGAGGTCATGACCTCAGCCAAAATCAACGGATGCTTAGCCGGCTGAGCCACCTAGGCATCCCAAATTGTGATTTTTTTTAAATTTAACTTTGCAAACTTTCAAATCTGCTAAAAAAGTTCTTTCTCTCTCTTTCTTTCTTTTCTTTTCTTTTTTTTTTTTAATATTCAAGTTAGTTAACATACACTATAGTTTTGGCTTTAGGAGTAGAGCCCAGTGATTCATCTCTTACATAGGACACCCAGTGCTCAGAAAAGTGCCTTCTTTAATGCCCGTCACCCATTTAACCCACCTCCCCCCACCCACCACCCCTCCAGCAACACTCAGTTTGTTCTCTGTATTTAAGAATCTCTTATGGTTTGCCTCCCCCTCTGTTTTATCTTATTATTTTTTTTAATCTGCCAAAAAGTTTAAGAATGCTTACAGCATTCTTCAAGATTCACCAGCTATTAACATTTCCCCACATTTGCTAATTTCTATTCACATACATGGCTGTAATTATTATTATTAAACTTAATTTATTTATTTTGAGAGAGAGAGCATGCACGAGCAGGGGAGGAGCAGAGAGAGGACAGAAAGAATCCCAAGCAAGCGCCATGCTCAGCGCAGAGCCTGAGGAGGGGGCTCGATTTCACGAACTCTGAGATCATGACCTGAGCCCATATTAAGAGTCAGACGCTTAACCAACTGAGTTACCCAGGTGCCCCAACATGGTTGTTGTTGTTGTTATTACTATTATGTTGAACTACTTGAGAACAAGGTGAGAACATCATGCCTTCTAAAGGCTCTATACTCTAACTGCTGTTTAATGTCTACAACATCTATACTTTCATCATATATAATTCAGCCCTCACCAACTTGGGTTCTGCTAAAGAATTAAGCCCTGTTTCCCCAAGACATGGGTTGGCCAACAAACAGCAGCTAGTGGATTTGGTCTGCTGCCTGTTTTTCTGTGAGCTAAGAATGTTTTTACATTTTTAAATGGCTGAAAAAAACCCCTAAAATTAGAGCATTTTGGGATATGGGAAAACTATATGAAATTCAAATTTCAGTGTCCATAAATAAAATTCTATTTTATTTGAGCCATGCTCATTTGTTTAAGTATTTCACTCTCTGATCCTTTTCAGAAAAAGTTTGCCAACTCTTGCTAGGGTACCCACTACATGTAATGAACTTTTTTTCTCCTATATATCTAGAATGGTATCAGCTATGTAACATCCTAGGGAAAGAAAACCAAGAGAATAAGACACACATATCATTTTCTAAAAGACTTAATTCTCTCATGGAACCCCAGCTGAGAAAAGCTGTATGCACATTTATTTATTAAGTACAGAGGCACCTGGGCGGCTCAGTCGGTTAAGTGTCCAACTCTTGATTTCGGCTCATGTCATGATCTCACAATTCTTGAAATTGAGCCTGGAGTTGGGCTCTGTACTAACAGGGCAGAGCCTGCTTGAGATTCTCTCTCTCTGCCCCTCCCTTATTCTCTCTCAAAATAAATAAACATTAAAAAAGAAAAGTACAACATTTCACATGTTAGACAGTAATCAGAATAAAGATACATATATGCACTCAAAGTTGTGACTCCTGACTTGATGAGTCCCATTACACTGGGTTATTCTACGAGCATACATATTAAAAACATGGCTCAAAAGATTACCAAATGTCTATCTCTAGCCTTATAAAAATCCAAGGTATCAAGAACCTCAAAGAATTAGAGTTCCCCAAAATAAGCAGGTAGATCTTGTTAAAACTTTTTTCTCAGTGTCCCTGAAATGTTAACACTGCACTTTAACTCAAAGAAAAATTTTGAAATTTTGAGATAAACTACCAGTGAATCTAACATCTGGCTTAAATGGAGTTAATCTCTTCACATCCAACTGTTACATAATACAATTACTTACCCGTGTCCGATCTTCAATGTTGTATATTTTTAATTGCATGGGGATATTGAAACTATGCAAAAAATTGCCTCCGAAGACTAATGTGTCTGTAGGAGTATACACAGCATGAATCCAGCCTAGAAGAAAGGGAATGGAGGGTAGTGACTGTAAGCACACATTACAACATGGCTCTCTCAGAGAACTAGTATAATACTCCTAGATCCTACTTTTTACTCTGATTGTTACTTAGTGGTTGGTCAAGTTATTTAATCTCTTGCAGCCTCAATATCCTCTATAAAAATTAAACTTTATATGGTTACTAGTAAGTATTAAATCAGAAAATGCACGTAAAGTGTTTAGCATACAGTAAGCTTAACAAATGCTGCTTCTATTTACAGGAGCACCTACTGTGAAGGTGCAGTACAAGAGCTGACATGTATTTCCATTTACTCCTCAAAACAAAATGTGACAGAGGTTTAAATATTTGACCAAAAAGGTATTAGCAGGTAAACAAGTGTCAGAATTCTTCTTCTTCTTCTTTTTTTTTTTTTTACAAGTGTCAGAATTCTAATACAGGTCTGTGACTTCAAAATCTGTGCTGTAAATACTTATTTTGTAACTAGTGACCTCCTAAAAATTATCACTGATGCTACTACACTCCAGCCTTCATAGACATCCCTTAGAAAGTAGGTCTCTTTCACCCAGACGTTAGATACTGCCTGCTGACCAGGTCTTATCCTTAGAGATTCTGATTACCTAGACCTAATGTGCAGTCCAAATGCAGACCTTCTGTGAGAAGCCACCACTGACAATTCTGATTTTAGTGGAAAATCAGTGCCTTTTTCAAAAATCCACATTCTTACCATCTAATCCATAATGACAGGAAAGGACACTATTGTTTTCTGTCCACCCCAGCATCACAACCACTCTTGGTGGTAATCCATTAATTCTAGTGGCTAGAGTAAACAACTAATTTTTTCCCATCTTGCTTACCTGAGGGAATGACGAAGGTATAGCCCTGCTTGAGCTCAATGCGCTGACAATCTGATACCCGGTCACCCAGAAAGATGTCTCCCTGTTTCCCTGACAGCAGCCAATTCTCGTACAGCTCCAGGTTGTGGGCTGTAGGGGGGATGAGCCAGAAGACCTGTGAGTTAAAAAACTTCAGTCTGTTAACAGCCATTGACATGACCCAGTCGTCTCCCTCAACTGATAAACAGGTACAAAGTTAAGGCCAACAGGCAGAAGAGCAGCAAGCAGTCCTCCTAGCCTACAGAACCTGACCATTTGGGAAATTCTAGAGGCCCCAAGGAAGCAGATATTTTCTGTCCTTCACTTGATGAAATGGCTTTAGGGCTTCCCTGGAGTTTGACTGTAGAACCCAGAACCCATCCAGGACTCAGGGAGAAGAGGGACATTCAGTTTGTTACCTAGGAGGTCCCTTACTTGCCCCTGGCTGTCTGGCCTCTACAGTCCTAAGAAATACAGTAGGTACAATATCTTCTAGAGACAGGCCTAGCTTACTTTGTTCTAGGGTAGTAACCAAGACCAAAAGGACAAAACTTGAGATACCATTGAAATGGATCCAAAGCAAACAAAATGACTTTGGATTTGGAGGTATAGTTGTTCTAAATTAGGACCTCACATTTTTTTTTAAAAAATTTTTTTTTTCAACATTTATTTATTTTTGGGACAGAGAGAGACAGAGCATGAACGGGGAAGGGGCAGAGAGAGAGGGAGACACAGAATCGGAAACAGGCTCCAGGCTCTGAGCCATCAGCCCAGAGCCTGACGCGGGGCTCGAACTCACGGACCGCGAGATCGTGACCTGGCTGAAGTCGGACGCTTAACCGACTGCGCCACCCAGGCGCCCCAGGACCTCACATTTTAAAAGCATTATGTGTTTTCATTCCAGTTCTACTTCTCTCACAAACGCATCTACTTCTAGCAAGGGAAAAAAGGGTAACTAATAATAAGAGCGTAATACTACAAACCTCCAACATTAATCCCAGATTTCCATTCTCACACAGCATTCAGAAACAATCTGACAAGCTGGAATACAGTTCTTTACGAATGAGAATAATCTTTCAAAATCTATTCACATCCTTAGGGAGGACTTAAAGGCTTCCTCTGGCCACATTTCAGATCAATGCCTTCAAAATAGGGAAAGGTGGTTTGGATTCTAATTTGCTGATTTCATCCTGAATCTATACAAAATTTGTGTTGCCATCTACTACTTTATTACACTTCCACGTAGAGAAATTGTCTTGTCTTCCTAAAACCACTTTCTTGTCTTCATGTGGAGAATTCTGCCTTGGGAATCTAAAAATAAGGCTGCTGAGGTTTACTAAGTACTATGCAAATATTGGTATTATGACAGCAGACTAGAAGAATACGAATTCCTACTGAAGTCAAGCCAAAAGGGTCAACGTAATCAACGTTTCTCTCTAGAATAGGGGACAATTTCCTAGCAGATTCATTTCTAGGTATATTAGGCATGCATGAACTGAAGCAGAGACATATAACCAGCTTCAGATTCCAACCCCCATCCCAACTATGACCGTACCTTTCCCCCTTGATGGATGTGATACCAAACAGAGGTACCACCAAAGTCCACATGGAAGTCAGTATAGCAGCCTCGAACACTCATCAGACAGTACCTGACCCAAAAAAAACAGCAGCCATTAGTGCACCGATGAGAAAAAGAGAGCATGCCCACCACAATACCACACTCTCCCCTTGTGCACCCCACCTTCCACATAATCAATTCCCAGTCAGTAAGAGGAGCACAACTGTGTCATCATGTTACCAGAACGACACATTTTCTTTAAACTATGTAATTGTGGGTTATGACACCGTTATATATACTCTTCCCTCTGAAACTGTAAAATCTGTTTAAAGAATTCATCTTTTTGATCATTTAGGACACAGACCAAGGCTCCAAAGGGAGGAACCATTCCTTGCAATCACTCTGGTTTCCCGGTGATGCACCTGAGGAAATGCAGGGAAAGCCACTTACTTCTGCACTTTGGGGTACTGCATCTCCAAGATGGCATTTGTTGATTCAGTCTGACTTTCCTTCAAATGCCTCGGCCACATGTTGTCTACCCAGTCAATGAAATCCACCTTTAAAAAGGAGAAGGAAACATTTAGGATTCAATGGAAGGACTGGGATTAAAGAGAACTTTAAAGTCCAGAAAAACAGAATTTCTCAAAATACACACTAAAAAACTATAATTTAATTATAAACAAAATAAAACAATCTGTTGGTGAATCTTAGGGTCGACAGGCAAACCTTCTAGAAATAATTTTTCAATGAGAATAAAGGCTAATGGACCCGTCAACACCACAAAGATAGCACTAATGAAAATGAAGTCATTAAATAACACAGTAGTATCCCCTCTGTGTCAATACTGGTATAATCAACTGTATTTTTCTAATTCAATCAAAGGTGCTGTCTGGATGGTACTTCTAAACTTACCAGAGATGTAACACAGTGAAGTGTTAGAGCAGCTAAGACATCCAAAGTTTTAAAAGGAGGAGGAGGAGGAGGAGGAGGAGGAGGAGGAGGAGGAGAAAAAGAAACAAATCCAATAGGGATTTGTAGCCCTACATGAACAATGTAGAATCTACTAGGTTAGGAATCAGAAGTTCCAGGTCTGTCATGTTTTCTCAAGATCACATGCAAGTCCCTGGAACTCATTTCTAAAATGAGGATAATTAACTCCAAGGGATATTGTGAGGATTACATGTAAATACATGTTAAAATTTCTTGAGATAATGTTAGCAGAATTTAGTAATCTATTTTTTATTTCATTTTCATTTCACCTTTATTTTCCATCTTTCATCACTTGGTTTTTATTATCACTAACTACATGAACATAATACTTGGTCATTAAAAATACATGTGGCTAAATGTATAATTCTGTATTTTTTAAAACATATATAATTTATTGTCAAGTTAGCTAACACATAGTGTATACTCTTGGTTTCGGGGGTAGAATCCTGTGATTCATCACTTACATACAATGCCCAGTGCTCATACCAACAAGTGCCCTCTTCAATATTCATCACCCATTTTCCCCCTCCCACACCCCCTATCAACCCACGGTTTGTTCTCTGTATTTAAGAGTCTTTTATGGTTTGCCTCCCTCTCTGTTTAAAACTATTTCTTCCCCTTCCCTTCCTCCAAGGTCTTCTGTTAAGTTTCTCAAGTTCCACATATGAGTGAAAACATATGATATTTGTCTTTCTTTGACTGGCTTATTTCACTTAGCATAATACCCTCCAGTTCCATCCACGTTGTTGCAAATGGCAGGATTTCATTCTTTCTCATTGCCAAATAGTATTCCATTGTACGTATAAACCACATCTTCTTTATCCATTCATCAGTTGATGTACATTTGGGCTCTTTCCATAATTTGGCCATTGTTGAAAGCACTTCTATAAACATTGGGGTACATGTGCCCCTATGAATCAGGACTCCTGTATCTTTTGGATAAATTCCAAGTAGCACTATTGTTGGGTCGTAGGGTAGTTCTATTCTTAATATTTTGAGGAATCTCCACACTGTTTTCCAGGGCGGCTGTACCAGTTTGCATTCCCACCAACAGTGCAAGAGGGTTCCTGTTTCTCCACATCCTTGCCAACATCTGTTGTTTCCTGAGTTGTTAATGTTAGTCACTCTGACCGGTGTGAGGTGGTATCTCAATGTGGTTGTGATTTGCATTTCCCTAATGATGAGTGATGTTGAGCCTCTTTTCATGCATCTGTTGGCCATTTGGATGTCTTCTTAGGGAAAGTGTCTATTCATGTCTTCTGCCCATTTCTTCACGGGACTACTTGTTTTTTGGGTGTTGAGTTTGGTACATTCTTTACAGATTTTGGATACTAACCCTTTATCCGATATGTCATTTGCAAATATCTTCTCCCATTCCATTGGTTGCCTTTTACTTTTGTTGATTGCTTCATTTGTAGTGCAGAAGCTTTTTAGCTTGATGAGGTCCCAACAGTTTGTTTTGCTTTTATTTCCCTTGCCTTTGGAGATGTGTCAAGCAAGAAATTGCTGCAGCTGAGGTCAAAGAGGTTGTTGCCTGTTTTCTCCTCTGGGGTTTTGATGGTTTCCTGTCTTACATTTAGGTCTTTCATCCATTTTGAGTTTATTTTTGTGTATGGTGTAAGCAACTGGTCCAGTTTCATTCTTCTGCATGTTGCTGTCCAGTTCTCCCAGCACCATTTGCTAAAGAGACTGTCTTTTTTCCACTGGATACTCTTTCCTGCTTTGTCAAAGACTGGTTGGCCATATGTCTGTGGGTCCAATTCCGGGTTCTCTATTCTATCCCATTGGTCTATGTGTTCTTGTGCCAGTACCATACTGTCTTGATGATTACAGCCTTGTAGTAGAGGCTAAAGTCCAGGGTTGTGATGCCTCCCACTTTGGTTTTCTTTTTCAACATAACTTTGGCTATCCGGGGTCTTTTGTGGTTCCACACAAATTTTAGGATTGTTTGTTCTAGCTTTGAGAAGAATGCTGGTGCAATTTTGATTGGGATTGCAATGAATATGTAGAGTGCTTTGGGTAGTATTGACATTTTAACAATATTTGTTCTTCCAATCCACGAGCATGGAATGTTTTTCCATTTCTTTGTGTCTTATTCAATTTCCTTTGTAAGTTTTCTATAGTTTTCAGCATACAGATCTTTTTCTATAGTTTTCAGCATACAGATCTTTTATATTTGGTAATCTATTTTAAATTCTATGTGTTGAAAGAAGTGAAAGCAATATGAACGTATCTGCACTTTACACTCAACTATAACATGTCCTCTACCTTCAAATGTGTGCATTACCCAACCACTGACCTCCAAGAAACAGTCTCAGGTAGATAAAATGTGAGCCAAAACATGAGTCCAGTACAGTACTGACACTACAAATAATCTAACTTAAGGCTATAAAACATACGTATACAGTAAGCTTTACAACAATACCTGTATTTAATAATTTATTTCCCTGACAATATAGATCTGGACAAATGCATACAATCTGTGCATAATGATATGAGGCAGGTGTCTAGGAAACCGTGGGAGCAAGGCTGGAAGGGATCACCAATGACATGCAAGTTGAGAGCAACCATGAAGTTAACTTGTGGCTGCACTTCAAAGATTTCTGCTCAGGGAGCCAGTAGTTTTAACCAAGCATCCACTGGGTCTCAAACACTGAATGAACTCCAACTTCCTTCCTTTCCCTCAAACAAAATCTACTTTCTGTTCTCTTAATGTAGTGGTCAGCACCTTCTATCTCATGGTCCTCTCCTCTGCTAACACTTTAACAGAATAATGAATAACTGTACTTGCTCAAGACAGTATAAGCTCTTATGTCTGGATGGGGAAAAGAAGGGTTAAGAACACATGGGTATTTTTTTCTCAATTTTCATTCAGAGAAAGCTGAATTTCTTTGGCCAGAATTTCTCACCTGCAGCACTGAGTCACTCATTCTGGCCTCTCATTTTTTGGTATTATTAGGTATCGTCTTGTGGTATGGGACTCATACTTTTTTCCTTCGGTTAATCTTTAGGCTCTGGGTAGGCCTTTTACTAAATGGCCCGATCCATGTGAGAGCAAGTCTCCAGAAGGGGTAATCACCAGTTTCTACCTGTTCTGCATCAATACTAGGGCCAAACTGGTAAGAAGTCCAATACCCAGGACCTAATCTATTCATATGCTGCACAAAAAAAGGCTCACAGCCTTACATGAACTGATTTTCCCACCACCAAACAAATCTGCACATTGTATATGTTACTTTCCAGCTACCTCTCAGGTACTGCTGGAATGACAGCAGAAAACAATCTCTCTCCTTATCAGAAAATCCCATTTTATGCTAACACCCCAAGAGGCACCTAAAGGTTGCCCACCTTCCTCTTCCACTGCACCTACTTTTACACATACTACTTCTTCTGCCTGGAATTCTGGTTTTCATTCCCTTTGCCTCATTTCTTTCACGTCAAGCTTAGATATCACTTCCTCCAAAGAGTTTCCCCTAATTCTCATCCAGTTTAGGTTAGGGGGGGTCCTTCTTCTTGCCCCCACCACACTCTATATTTATTCACTTATGAAGCACTTACCATTAGTGTGGCTTATAGAAATGTCTATTCTCTGGTCTTTCTTCCCCGTGAGACTTTAAGCACTGTGAGAATGACAATGACCTTATCTTCCACAGGTCCTCTAGCACCTAGCATAGTGCTCAGCACGTGGTGGGCACTTGAACCAATAATACGCTAACTCTGAAGGTGTGAATGTCACAGAGAATAAGAGATTATGTGGTTTATGTGAAAGATTACAAGAATAAGTATATTTGCTCAAACTCATTGAAATGTATACTTAAAATGAGTATATTTTATGTCAATTATACCTCAATAAAGTTGGTTTTTAAAAAAGCATTATTGGGGCGACTAGGTGGCTCAGTTGGTTAAGCATCCACCTTTGGCTCAGGTTATGATTTTGCGGTTTGTGGGTTTGAGCCCCATGTTAGGCTCTGTGCTGACAGTTCAGAGCCTGAAGCCTTTGGATTCTGTGTCTCCCTCTCAATCTCTGCCCCTCCTCTGCTCACAATTTGTCTCTCAAAAATAAATAAATATTTAAAAAGAAGAATAATAAAAAATAAAAATAAAAAAGCATTACTGAGATATGTTAGAAAATACCTAAATAAATGGAAGGATACACTGTGGGGAAAAATACTCCAGTAAATAAATAAATAATACCCCAGCAGAATAAGCATATTATTGCTTACATAGCAAGTTATCAAAAGCTTTCCCGCTTTCAGGAAGTGACCTTGGTAATAGCTCAATCTTTCCAGTCATGTTTTAGGTCCCTAAAAAATATTGGTGCATTATTCTGTGTCCTCCAGAAAATTTCCTTTTCTGAGCCCTTCCATAGTTCCACTCCTCCATTTAGGTCTATTATTTTTCTGTTATATAATGATGGATTTTTATCATTAAAGCTAGGAACAAAAGTGAATAAATTAAGAATGTTACAAAAAAGGCTTCATGTGTGAATGACATAGTTCTAAATTTTAAGAACAGAAAAGTATGAATGTGTGACTTTTATAGCTATAATCACTTTATTTTTAAGTTGAAATTCTAAAAATATTAAGTGTTAATTTTTATAAGCAATATTAAAAACAATTTATAAACAATGTTATTGTGATTATTACATCCCTCTCTTATTATTTTAATGCACTGAACTGTACATTAAAAAAACTTTTTCTTTAAAGTAGGCTCTATATGCTCAATGTGGGGCTTGAACTCATGACCCCAAGATCAAGAGTTGCATACTCTACCAACTGAGCCAGCCAGGTGCCCTATATTCTTTATTTATTAAGTGCACCATGTTTGGCTAATAACAAGACTAAACTCTAACTGTCTTCCTATATTTCCACATGACCAAACAAATTATAATATAAAAAGATTTTTATCATTCTAAGGAGATAAAAGTTTTCTTAAGAAATTAAAAAAAATTTTTTTTAATCTCTATTTATTTTTGAGAGAGAGACAGAGTGTGAGTGGGGGAGGGGCAGAGAGAAAAGGAGACACAGAATCCGAAGCAGTTTCCAGGCTCCAAGCTGTCAGCACAGAGCCCAACGTGAGGCTCAAACTCCTGAACCGTGAGATCATGACCTGAGCCGAAGTCGGATGCTTAACCGACTGAGCCACCCAGGCGCCCCTTAATAAGAAATTCTGTACTTAGCTGTAGCCATCTCCAGTAACAAGAAGCAATGACAAAAAATTACATGGTCTCTTCAGGTAATAATAGTAAAATACTAAGAACATTTTCCTGTTGGTCTGTACATATCAATGTCTTAGTGATAATAACAATGCATCTTACTGGTAAGCTGAATGTAGGTGTATATATAAAATAACAGTATTAGAAGCAATTATCATAATTTTGATGCAATTAGGATAATTAAATGGAGATAGAATAAAACACTGAGATCTTGACTTTATTTATTTTTAAATGTTTATTTTTTATTTTGGGGTGTGGGATAGAGAGCAGGGGGAGGATCAGAGAGAGCAGGAAAGGGACAGAGAGAGGGAGAGAATCCCAAGCTGGCTCTGTGCTGTCAGTGTGTAGCGTGATGTGGGGTTCAATCTCACAAACAGTGAGATCATGACCTGAGCCAAAATCAAGAGCAAGAAGCTTAAATGACAGCCACCCAGGCTGAGATCTTGATTTTAAAAGAATGATTAGGGGGCACCTGAGTGACTCAGTTGGTTAAGCGTCCAACTCTTGATTTCAGCTCAGGTCATGATCTCATGGTTCATGTATCAAGCATGGAGTCAAGCTGTGTGCTCACAGCACGGAGCCTGCTTGGGATCCTCTCTGTCTCTCTCTCTGCCCCGCCCTCCACTGACTCTAATAAATAAACATTAAAAAAAAAGTTATAAATTCTCCCAGTATATAAACAACTCTCTTGGTGACAATGACAATGTGGAAAAAATGATCAGACTAACCGTGGAGGGCCTCTGCACCATATTCTCCAGCCTGGTGTGGCTGAACTCTAGGCTGATGACATTATAGAGTTTTTCTCGCTCCTCCTCTGGGGTCTCATAGTAGCGTGTCCACTGAGCCATGGTCATTTCAATGCCTTTCTGTGTGTTCACGTCCATGACATCCACCATGCGACGACTCCCTGCCACGAAAGATGTATCAATCATCTCTACTGAGCCGCTATTATCCTCAAATATATTAAGAATATAAAATACAAGTAGAAGGAAACAAAGTATCCTTTCTTTATTCAGGGTATTCAGTAATAAGCAAGGAGAGAGCTGTCACTCAAGGTGGATAAATCAACAGAAAATCAAACCACAGAGAATGGGAAACACAACAGGTTAATATAAAAAAGCGATTCCCTATGGCATATTTCTATATGGTCACGTAACAAATCCTATATTCAATATCTTACTCAACCCTAACAATTCTAAATGGTAAGTACTAATCACCATTTCATAGATGAGAAAATAGGTGTTAGGTAACTTGCAGGACAAGGCAGGACAAGAATCCCAGAACTCTACACCAACTCCAGAGTTAATGCTCTTACCCACTGAGCTACACTGCTTTGATGCAGTTTTAAGGATCTTATCTATCCTATACTTTGATCCACTATACAGTGATATAGTGAGTACTAGATTCATTCTGAATCTGTCCATTCTTCTGTTTAAATGGGTTATTTCCAAAACCTGTTAAGCATTTCTAATATAAACCTCCCTTTTCATTCATTTCACAAATATTTACTGACTGATAAAGCCACCATGAGGGACACAAAGATCTGTATCAGATTCTCAACCAACTATAACAACTACAACAAAAAGGAGAATGCATAAATTAGTAGGGAGGAAAAACAATAGCCTAATTAAAGCCAAAGATACCTAAGTTTAAATTTCAGCTCTAATAATAGTTGGGAAAGCTATTTAACTTCTCTGAACCTTAATATCTTCTTCTTTAACTTGGGAATAATATTACCTTGGAGGCCGCTGTGAAGGAAAATATTTAACACAAAGTAGGTGTCAATGAAACAGTAGTAAAAATAAAAGAAAAATTATTATTTTTATTATTTTTGTAACATTGGACTGACCAGAGAAGCCTTTTAGGAAAAGAAGGTGAAGAAGAGACTTTTGAGTTAGGCCTTGAAAAATAAATAGAATTTCAACAAGAAAGATTCAACAGAGAATTCCAAGCAGAAGCAGCAGCATAAGAGACAATATGGAGAGGCAAGACAGCTAAAAAAGTTAAAATAATAGTGGTCAAGAAAAGGAAAGAGAATAAAAAGCTGCTGATATTAAGAATATTGTTCAGGAGCGCCTGGGTGGCTCCGTCAGTTAAGCAACTGACTTCGGCTCAGGTCATGATCTCACGGTTTGTGGGTTTGAGCCCCGCGTCGGGCTCTGTGCTGACAGCTCAGAGACTGGAGCCTGCTTCGGATTCTGTGTCTCCCTCTCTCTCTGACCCTCCCCCGTTCATGCTCTGTCTCTGTCTCAAAAATAAATAAACGTTAAAAAAAATTAAAAAAAAAAAAAGAATATTGTCCAATTTGTAAGAAACTAGCAAACATCTACTATATACCTGGACTTCGTGGATATAACAACTAGTATCAAGACCTGGTCCCCTGCCTCTAAGACGTTTACAGTCTAGTCAGAGATATGAGATAATAGTCAGGAGGACTAGAATATGGCCATAATAAAGGAGACATGGCAGAATACACATAAGATATAACTCATAATATAAGGCAATAAAGCAAACCTACCCTTTATATTTTGGAAGAAAATGCTAATGATAAACCAAAATTGTCTTGTAATACCATTTCACACCCACTATGATAGCCATAAATTAAAAAAAAAAAAAAAAAAGGAAAATAACAAGTGCTGGCAAGGATGCAGAAAAACTGGAACCCTCAAGACTTTGCTGGGAATAATGTAAAGTGGTGCAGCTGCTGTGGAAAACAGTTTGGTGGTTCCTCAATAAATTAAACACAGAATGACCATGTGACCCAACAACTTCACTCCTAGGTAAATATCTAAAGATACAGGTGATGAAAACGTTCTGAACTAGAAACTGGTGATGGTTGCACACTGTGAATAAATTTAATGCCACTGAAATATATACTTTAAAAATTATTATAATGGTAAATTTTATGTTACTTGTATTTTAGCACAACTGTTTAAAAAAACAGGGGTGCCTGGGTGGCTCAGTTGGTTGAGTGTCTGACTTCGGCTCAGGTCAAGATCTCATGGTTTGTGAGTTGGAGCCCCACATCAGGCTCTGTGCTGACAGCTCAGAGCCTGGAGCCTGCTTTGGATTCTGTGTCTCCCTCGCTCTCTGCCTCCCCCCAGCTCATTCTCTGTCTCTTTCTCTCTCAAAAATAAAAACATTTGAAAAAATAAAAGTAAAAAAATAAAAGTGAATGCTTTCCTTCAAAAATGTAGATCAAAGCTGCTGACGAGGATGCAGAGAAAGAATGCACTGTTGGGAATGCAAACTGGTGCAGCCACTCTGGAAACAGTATGGGGGTTCCTCAAAACATCAAAAATAGAACTACCTTACAACCCAGCAATTACACTACCAGGTGTCTATCCAAAGGATACAGGTGTGCTGTTTCGAAGGGGCACATGCACCCCAATGTTTACAGCAGCACTACTGACAATAGCCAAAGTATGGAAAAAGTCCAAATGTCCATCGATGGATGAATGGATAAAGAAGATGTATATACATACAACGGAGTATTACTTGGCAATCAAAAAGAACGAAATCTTGCCATTTGCAAGACTGCAACGTGGATGGAGCCAGAGTGTATTATGCTAAGCAAATTAGTCAGAGAAAGACAAATATATGGCTTCACTCATGTGGAATTTAAGATACAAAACAGATGAACATAAGGGAAGGGAAGCAAAAATAATACAAAAACAGGGAGGGGGACAAAACATGAGACTCTTAAATATAGAGAACAAACAGAGGGTTGCTGGAGGGGTTGTGGGAGGGGGGATGGGCTAAAATGGGTACAGGTCATTAAGGAATCTACTCCTGAAATCACTGTTGCACTATATGCTAACTTGGATGTAAATAAACAACAACAACAATAAACTTATTACTGTCCTGGAGGTCTGTTAGGAAAAGAAGTCCAGTGATGGACCTATAGGTACTCAAGAAGATTTTCTGAGGTCCTCTGAGAGAGCCCTGCATTGTGAAGAGTGGGAAAGCATTTTAATCACTCAACAGATTTACTGAGTGCCTACTATACTCCAGAGATTGCACTAGATATTAGGAAATACCCAGTGACAGGCAGACAGCTGGACTCTAACACAGAAATAGTGAAGGAGTGAAAAAACCAGGGAATTCGAGAACTTTCCTTCACCTGGGCTATCTGTGACTTTCACCTCTTGGATAAACAGAAGAGCTATCCAGCTGTCTAAAAAGGGCCCTCCGGTGGCTAGGAGATAGTACTGCAGTGTCAATTTCCAAAGCAAGACATTGCACTGGAACTTTAACATAGAGAACAAAACTTAACAGAAGCTATAATGTTGAGAGGAAAGCATCAGAAAAAACTTTTTGCTTCATGTCCTGTTGGAAACATGTCCAAAAGGTTTTAATCCACTTTACTGCTTTAACGTGTATAAGACTGTAACCATTCTGAATTCCAAAGGATCCTGGTGAGTCTCAGGGCTACCCTGAAAACCAAATGGTCTGCAGAAATTTGACCTGAACCTTTACTGACACCAGGAAGCTTTCTTCTTTAATTAGGTTGATCCAATTTGTTTTTTTCCCCTAAATTTTGAACAGAATATAAATCAGACTAAAAACTCAACCAGTCACTGAAAGAAATGTTAACATATCTCTTTCTCGGCTTACAATGCTTTTGTTTATTATTACTATTATATATATACACACATATATATATATATAATAAAAATATATAAATATACATTATATATGTTTTTATTATAAATTTATTTATAAATATATAAATATACATTATATATGTTTTTATTATATATATATTTATTTAAGTAATCTCTCCTCCAAAAGTGGGGCTTGAATCTACAACCCTGAGATCAAGAGTCACATGCTTCAGTTTGCAAAGTTTTAAACCTTGGTCAAGTTACCAAATGTAGCACTGGTGAAAATATCCTGGAAATTTCTCTACTGCTTTTGGAGAATGGAAGAGAATCACAGATATGAATGAATCTTCCTTCTTGTCTCAAAGATATAAAATGTCACTTTCCTGGGTGAGATGACCTGGAACAGGCTTTTCACGGAGAGAAGGAGGGGCACACAGTGATAAAATGGTAGGTAGGGAAGAAGGAGAAGTTTTAAAGTTCTGTGCCCGGTGTGTACTAAATGAAGCAACTTTTGTAACTCTTTCTGTGAAAATTCTCAGTGGCCAATGAAATGGTAGTTTTTATCAAGAGGCATATACTTCAATCAAATATGTACTTCAACATTCCTAAGCCTTAAATCTCAGTCAGAAATTTAGAAATCAATCCCAATCTTAAATCTTTGCCTCATAGGCGCAACGGCCACACATATTACTACTTACCCACACACATTTTGACATCATTCACAGTGAAGTCTGGATCTGGCATCCTATGAAACAAACACTTGTAAGTATAAATGGAAGCACACCTTCTCTAATCAGTGTGAGTTCTTCATTAACATACTAAAAACTCCTAAGTTAAGATACATATTCACATTCATATTTAGATTTAATGACATATTTTAAATTTGATTATATATTCACATATACATAATAAAAAAGAATATAAAACAAAATGTTAACAAGTGATTATTATCCCAGGGTAATACATTTTTAAGAGATTTATTTTCTTTTTAGCTCACCTATATTTTTTCATTTAATTATTAACAACCATGAGTTGTTTTTGTAACAAAAGAAGAAAAATACATGGTTTTAAAACTATATGGGGGATTATTTTTAATTATCTACTGCTTTGGGTTATCAATACTGCATTGTCTATAGCCCTGGTGTAATATGGCCATTTCACAACTATATCCAATCAGGCCGAGAACACTTACTTTATTCCAAGTCCATCCGAATTCTTGAAAATCAGAGGGTCTCTTAAGCCACCCCGCTGAATATACTCTACATTAAAATCTGTCACCATAAGAAAACAACTGTTAGAAAGGCAAGAGGTATAGCCGGAAAAAGATAAAAAGACCATAAAATAGATCCTAAGTATTAAGGTGGAGATGGTGTTTGCTGTTTCTGTGTAAATAGTTTTGCTCTGTGAGACAATACACGCAAAAGAAGCATCCTTCGTTGGCGCACCCGGGTGGCTCAGCTGGTTCAGCCTCTGACTCCAGCTCAGGTCATGATCTCACAGTTCTTGGAATTGAACCCTGCATCAGGCTCTGCACTGACAGGGCAGAGCCTGCTTGGGATTCTCTCTCTCCCCCTTCTCTCTGCCCCTCCTGCATGTGTTCTCTCTTAAAAATAAATAAACATTAAAAAAAAAAGTTTTTAGTGTACTATTCTAAATTAAACCTAAAACAAGGGGTAGGAGAAGGAAGAGGGCTTCAGGGAAAAATTCCAACAATGTTCCTGGCCCTAATAAAACACTTCTCTTCTTGTGTCACAGAGAATGACTCCCAAGGTGGGAGAACTAGGGAAATGAGGGTGTGTGTGTGTGTGTGTGTGTGTGTGTGTGGGCACGTGCATGTGTAAGAATGGCATTGTGTAATAAGATAAACTAAACGGCATCACAGCATCAATAGGCAATATTTTAGCTGCACAGATACTGAGCCCATGGTTCCCAGAGTCTACAACTTCCTACACCAAGGGACTGCAGGTCCCTGGAACCAAAATGATACTGACCTTTTCCTTCCATAAAAGTAACAAAATTTGCATTATATTTGTTGGTGTGGAGCTTCTCTTCCAAGTCAAAAGTTCTTTTCCCTTCAATTTCATCATCTGAAATGCCATCATCTTCATAGCGTCGTCGCATGGTACCACGCTGGGGGAGAGAGGGACAGAAGGATCAAATCATGTACTTTTTCATGCTTATCTAAAAGTACTCACAAACATATGTACGCTTCAACTTTATGTACTTTCAACTTCAGGTATAACACCTGAAACATCAATTTCCCTTGCCTTATAAACCTTTCTCTCAACTAAAGGTCAGGTAATATCCTCAGAATGTACAGAATATAACAAAATTTTGATGGGCCACTGGTTCCCTACTTGTGAATTCTACCTCTGCTAACTCTTTGGACCTAGAGATATAAATTTACAATAGAAATATGACCGGGGCGCCTGGGTGGCTCAGTCAGTTAAGTGTCCGACTTTGGCTCAGGTCATGATCTCATGGTTCGTGAGTTCAAGCCCCACATCGGGCTCTGTGCTGACAGCTCAGAGCCTGGATCCTGCTTCAGATTCTGTGTCCCCTTCTCTCTCTGCCTCTCCCCCACTCACACTCTGTCTCTGCCTCTCAAGAATAAATAAACATTAAAAAAAAAAAAAGAAATATGACCAAATTGTGTTCACAGTCCAATAAAGACTGGAGACAATATGTATATAGATATTTTTTATTTTTAATTTTTTTTTAACGTTTATTTATCTTTGAGATAGAGAGACAGAGCACGAATGAGGGAGGGTCAGAGAGAGGGAGACACAGAATCCGAAACAGGCTCCAGGCTCTGAGCTGTCAGCACAGAGCCCGATGTGGGGCTCGAACTCACGGACCGCGAGATCATGACCTGAGCCGAAGTCGGCCGCCCAACCGACTGAGCCACCCAGGCGCGCCTGTATATAGATATTTTAGGTCAGGATACAAAATACAATGTTTTCATAGGGGAAACCTGTATCTACATTAGTTTTCTAAAACAATCTTCAAGAATAGGCTAAAACATTTGAATTAATGAAACAAAAACTCCTTTACATCAGATAAAAGAAGTTAATCTAAACAGTTTAGTATTCCAAATAGCAGACCATCAATATTTAGCTTTAAGGATATCTCCCCAAAGAAACTATACAAGGATGCCTGGGTGACTCAGCTGGAAGAGCATGCAACTCTTGATCTCGGTGTCATGAGTTCAAGGCCCATGGTGGGTATAGGGATTAATTAAATAAATAAATTAGAAAAAGAAAACATATAAATGGCCAAAGAACACAGGAAAAGATACTCAATATCATTAGTCATTAGGGGAAATGAAAATCAAAACCACCATGAGATACCACTTCACACCCACTAGGATGGCTACTATCAAAAGGTGGACAATAACAAATGATGGTGAGACTCTAGAGAAACTAGAACCCTCATACACGGCTGGTGGGAATGTAAAACGGTGCATCCATGGAAAACAGTTCAGCAGTTCCTCAAAAAATTAAATATGGAGTCATCTTGTGACCCAGTAATTCTACTCCTAGGTACATATCCAAAAGAATTAAAATCCTATGTCCACACAAAAACTTGTACGCAGGTGTTCATAGCAGCATTAACCCAAATGTCAACGGATTGATGAATGGATTAAAAAATGTGGTATATTTACACAATAGAATAATATTTGGCCATAAAAATGAATGAAATACTGGTATGTAGCTACAGCATGGAAGAATACTGAAAATATTATGCTAAGTGAAAGAAGTCAAGCACAACAGAGCACATCATCACAGATCATAGAATTTTATTTACATGAAATGTCCAGAATAGGCAAACCCATACAGATAGAAAGTAGATTAATAGTTGCCAGGGGCTAGGGAGAGCAGTAGGAAGTGACTATTAATGGTATGGGTTTCTTTCAAGAGTCATGAAAATATTCTGGAATTAGCAAGTGGTGATATTTGTACAACTCTTGTGACTATACTAAAAACCCAATGAATTATATACACTTAAACTGGTGAGCTTTACAGTATATGAATTATAGCTCATAAGCTCTATTTTAAAAAAACTGATAACGTTGCTTATGCTGCAACACATTCTAGTATATTTAGCTAGTGTCCAATTTTGCTGAAATTTCTTGCATACATACACATGGGACAACTGGTATGGAAGTGGTAAGGGCAAAGGTTAATAAAGTAGCCCTACCCTAGGAGGTACTAAGAACAACCAAACTTGGAATTTAAAGTTAGATATTAGGGGAAGGTCTCCTGGGGAATGGGGGTCAGTGAAGGGGCAGAAACGAGTCATAAGAAATAAAATTAAAGAAAGTAAGAATGACTGTTACACACTGGAGCAGAGCTAGATTCAGCATACCAATAGTATGTTAGGTAGAAATACTGAGGGATACCTGGTATCTTTTCCATATTTGGCAAAAACTTTATAATACTTTTACCTACCACCTTTGCTGCCATAAGTCCCAGCTCAAAGGCCAAAAGAAGACCTAATTTTGGTAAGCTTCACTTATTTCAATAATACCATCACTGCTCAAAATATTTTTAGGTACCTTGATAGAGGGGGTTATTTTCACCGACATTTCTTTTTTTGTTTTTATTTCTTTTGAGACAGGTAGAGCAACCTGGGAAGGGGCGGGGGTGGGGTGGGGTGGGGAGAGAGAGAATCCCAAGTGGGCTCCACAATGTCAGCACAGAGCCCGATTCACGAGCTGTGAGACCATGACCTGAGCCGCAACCAAAAGTCAGACACTTAACCGACTGAGCCACTCAGGTGACCCTTCACTGACAGTTTCTGACACAAGTTTTGTTTTGTTTTTTAAACTTTTAAAGTTTATTTATTTTGAGAAAGAAGGGGGGGGGGCAAGGAGAACACACACTCATGGGAGTGCAGGGGAGGGGCAGAGAGAAAATCCCAAGCAGGCTCCCTGCTGTCAATGCAGAGTCCAATGCCAGGGGCTTGGGGTTCAAATCCACAAACCCTGAGACCTGAGCAGAAATCAAGAGTCAGATACTTAACTGACTGACCAAACCACCCAGGTGCTCCCCCACCTTTTTAAATTAATTAAAAAAATTTTTTTTAAATGTGTATTATTTACTTTTGAGAGAGAGAGAGAGACAGAGCTTGAGCAGGGGAGGGACAGAGAGAGAGGGAGACAGAATCCAAAGCAGGCTCCAGGCACTGAGTTGACAGCACAGAGCCTGACATGGGGCACAAACCCACATGAACTGTGAGATCATGACCTGAGCCGAAGCTGGATGCTTAATTGACTGAGCTACCCAGGTGCCCCTTAAATTTTTTGTTTTAACGTTTTTTATTTCTGAGAGAATGCAAGCAGGGGAGAGGCAGAGAGAGAGAGCCAGACAGATCAGAAGTGGGCTCTGCTCTGACAGCAGAGAGCCTGACGCTGGGCTCAAACTCATCAACTTTATTTTTCTTCTATGAAACTATGTGGTGGCCACAGCTGAAGCCTGGGTCCTCCGCATGGAGACTGGTGTGGGTCTCTTTTACAAGATGTCAGTGAATTCCTGATAGGGAGACTTGGTGAACACAGTCTCTTTCCAGAAGTCAGGGTTGAGACAGGTGTAGGTCTTATCTTGGAAATGGCATCAAAAGTGGCCTTGGCTGGGTGCCTGGGTGGCTCAGTTGGTTAAGCATCCAACTTCAGCTCAGGTCATGATCTTGTGGTTCCTGAGTTGGCGCCCTACACGGCTGCTGTCAGCCCAGAGCCTGCTTCGGATCCTCTGTCCCCCTCTCTCTCTGCCCCTTTCCCGCTCACACATGCTCTCTCTCGAAAATAAACATTAAAAAAAAAAAAAAAAAGTGGCCTTGGCGAAGTTGCCCATGATGGCAGCACAGCCCCTAGCCAAGTGTCATCAATACTGGCTATCAACAGTAGCTTCTTGGGCACAGGAACTGCATGAGTTTACTTCCATATAAGATATCTTCAGTTCCCCTCCCCTCTTTTTTTTTTTAAATTTTTTTAATGTTTATTTATTTTTGAGAGAGAGTGCAAGCAGGGGAGGGGCACAGAGAGAGAGGGAGACACAGAACCTGAAGCAGGCTCCAGGCTGTCAGCAGAGAGCCTTATGCGGGGGCGGGACTCAAACTGTGAGATCATGACCTGAGCCAAAGTGGGATGCTTAACTGACTGAGCCACCCAGGTGCCCCTCCTCAGCTCCCCTCCTTACTGTACTTCATTTATGTGTCTTTGAAGAGAAGTCCAAAATATGAATTCCAAGTATCATAGAACAAAGACAATACAATCAGAATTAATGTAGTTTCCCCTTCTCCCCTGCAAAATTTAGAAAGCACTAATTTGCACTGTAAGTTCTAATATACTTGTAAAAAAAAAATTCCAGTCATATTTTCAAATTTCAACCTTTCCTGGGTCTACCATTACTGATTCTTCTTCAGTAAGGAGGACATAATCACCCTGATTACCCCAAAATTTCTAACATGGTAGCCAGAAGTTCCCCCATCCTTCATTTTTATATGCTTCTTCCTTCCAATATTCAAGAAGACTCCTTTCATTTACACTTTCAATATAGAGAATATAAGGATATAGGGAAATCTGCTCTAGCCAAGCCACGTAAAAGACAAGAGAAAAATGAATTTGGATTCTTGTTTTCTTTCTGAGTGTTGTAAATGGGAAGTCAGCAATAATGCAAAAATTATTTGTATCAGTTTTAATACTGCCAAGAATGGTGTTTGCTGTTTTTCTGTCTATTCCTTGTCTTAATGTAAATCCTGGTGAAAGTAAACATCTATAGCAAATTTCTTAGTGCTATAAAAACATAGTCAGTCCTTGTAATAAGCCTGGAAATCAGTAGGCAATTACACAATTTGCTACAGGTGAAACCCAAAAGGCAAGGCCACTTTAATGCTAAGGAAAGCAACCACCAATCCCCTCCAGCCCACCAACATTACCAAATAATTCAAAATGGTTTACCAGCATGCTGTGCTTTTTTTATTCTAGGTGCTTTTCATGAAGGCAATTTAGGCAACCCAGAGGAAGTTACTGGCCTCCCATAGATGCCAGCCCTCACTGAACTCGGTGTCACAATAAATAGCAGGTACAAACTGAACACTGAAATCTATTCCAACCACATTTTCACTCAAAAGCAATTTGTACTTTCCAGGGTCAATAGTGAGCTGTAGTCATGAATAACCAATCATTGTTTATTCTATTTAGATGACCAAACTATATAGCAAACTCATGTTTTCCAGGATTCAAATAATAAAAAGAATTTTAAAACTGCCTTAAAAATATTCACCCCTCTTATTTTTGAGACAGAGAGAGAGAGAGAGAGAGCGCACACGTGAACTCACGAGCAAAGGAGGGGCAGAGACAGGGAGGGAGACAGAGGCTCCGAAGCTAACAGTGCAGAGCCTGACATGGGGCTTGATTCAGGAACTGTGAGACCATGACCTGAACTGAAGTCAGATGCTCAAACAACTGAGCCACCTAGACGCCCTAACACTCACCACTCTCAGTCAAGTTGTAATTAACTACATTAAATGATATAAATGGCTACATAAATGGAATATTTAGATTAACTCAATTACCGACAGGTAAGTCAAGCTCAATGGATATAAATATTACACAATCATTTCCCTAGATGATTAGGTGAAAAAAAGATAATGAGGCAAGACTAGATGCAAACAGGTATCAATCATTATATAGAAACTTTCAGCATTCTCTTTTCTAAACATGTAGCAAAAAAAAGAATGATGGAAAGGGCACTGTCTTAAGATGTCTTTATGCAACACACTTAAAAAGTAAAACAGCAGGGCGCCTGGGTGGCTCAGTCGGTTGAGCATCCGACTTCGGCTCAGGTCATGATCTCGCGGTTTGTGAGTTTGAGCCTCGCATCGGGCTCTGTGCTGACAGCTCGGAGCCTGGAGCCTGCTTTGGATTCTGCGTCTCCTCCTCTCTCTGCCCCTCCCATGCTCGTGCTCTCTCTCTCTCTCTCTGTCTCTCAATAATAAATAAACGTTAAGAAAAAAAATTTTTTAAATAAAAAAAAAAGTAAAACAGCAGAGTAAGACAGCAGAGAGTAAAACAGCAGAGAATTTTTACAGAGAGTAAAAATTAAAAAAAAGTAAAACAGCAGAGAATTCCCTAATGCCAGCAACCATCTGCCTCTCTTAGATATCTGGGGAGTGGAACGAGGTGAGAAAGAGAAATCATTTTTAAAGGTCAGATAAAACCAGACTTGTCCTATAGGAAAACAGCTAAGCCATCCAAGGCTAACATATACTCTAGTGAATATGTGACCATTAACACATTTATTACAACAAATAACACTGAAAAGTGCTTATAAAATGCTAAGCTTAAAAATCAGTACATGTGGGGTGCCCAGGTGCCTCAGTCAGTTAAACATCCAATTCTTGATTTCGGCTCAGGTCATGATTTCAGTCATGGGATCAAGCCCTGCAGTGGGCTCCCCACTGAGTGTGGAGCCTAAGATTCTGTCTTTCTCTCAAAAAAAAAAAAAAAAAAAATCAGCACATGAAATTATGTGAATTTGAGCCCCTAGACAAGGCTCTGTGCTGACAGCTCAGAGCCTGGAGCCTACTTTGGATTCTGTATTGTGCCTCCCTCTCTCTCTGCCCCTTCCCTGCTCATGCTCTGTCTCTCTGTCTCTCTCTCTCCCCTTCAAAAATAAACATTAAAGGGGCGCCTGGGTGGCTCAGTCGGTTGAGCGACCGACTTCGGCTCAGGTCATGATCTCACAGTTTGTGAGTTTCAGCCCCGCGTCGGGCTCTGTGCTGACAGCTCAGAGCCTGAGTCTGCTTCGGATTCTGTGTCTCCCTCTCTCTCTGCCCCTCCCCCGCTCATGCTCTGTCTCTGTCTCAGAAATAAATAAACGTAAAAAAAAAATTTTTTTTTTAAATAAACATTAAATTAAAAAGTTTGCATAGGGGCGCCTGGGTGGCGCAGTCGGTTAAGCGTCCGATTTCAGCCAGGTCACGATCTCGCAGTCCGTGAGTTCGAGCCCCGCGTCAGGCTCTGGGCTAATGGCTCAGAGCCTGGAGCCTGTTTCTGATTCTGTGTCTCCCTCTCTCTCTGCCCCTCCCCCGTTCATGCTCTGTCTCTCTCTGTCCCAAAAATAAATAAACGTTGAAAAAAAATTTTTGGATTCTGTACAGAGAATTTTTGGATTCTGGACAGAGAGAGACAGAGCATGAACGGGGGAGGGGCAGAGAGAGAGGGAGACACAGAATCGGAAATAGGCTCCAGGCTCTGAGCCATCAGCCCAGAGCCTGACGCGGGGCTCGATCTCACGGACTGCGAGATTGTGACCTGGCTGAAGTCGGACGCTTAACCGACTGCGCCACCCAGGCGCCCCAGTGAAAGGTTTTCATGTTCCCCATACCATCTTCCTTTCAATACCTAACTTCTTTAATATTTTTATTACAAAAGTAATGTAATAGAAAGAAGGACAAAAATGATGTGATCCTCTTTGACAAAATTCAGCACCCTTTCATGATAAAAGACATTCAGCAAATTAGGAACAGAAGGTAACTTCCTTCAGCTAATAAAGGGCATCTACCAAAACCCCACAGCTAATATCACACTTAACGGTAAAAGACTGAGAACTTTCTCCCTAAGATCAGCAACAAGACATGGATGTCTGCTCTCCACTTCTATTCAACACTGCATTAGAGGTTCTAGCCAAGGCGATTAGGCACGAAAAAGACATACAAGGGGGTACCTGGGTGGTTCAGTGAATTAAATGTCTCACTCTCTTGGCTCAGGTCTTGATCTCACAGTGGTGAGCTCAAGCCCTGCACTGGGCTCCATGCTGGGCATGAAGCCTATGGAAGGGGGAGGGGGAGGGAAGAAGGAAGGGAGGGAGGGAGGGAGGGAGGGAAGGAAGGAAGGAAGGAAGGGAGGAAGGAAAAGGAAGAGAAGGGAAGAAGGAAAGGAAGAGAATAAGGAAGGGAAGGGAAGAAGGAAGGGACGGGAAGAAGGAAGGGGATGGAAGGGAAGGCAACGGAAGGGAAGAAGGAAGGAAGGGAAAGAAATGGAAGGGAAGGGAAGAAGGAAGGAAGGAAAGGAAGGAAAGGAATGAAGGAAGGAGAGAAAGAAAGAGAAAGAGAGAAAGAGAAAGAAAAAGAAAAGAAAAAAGAAAAAGAAAAAAGGAAGGAAGGGGAAGTTAAAGAACTTAAAAAAATGGATCAAAGACTTAAAATGTAATGGCTAAAACTAAGTCTTCAGAAAATGTGTAAATATTCATGAATTTGGATTAGGCAATAGCTTCTTGGATATAACATCAAAATAACTGAACAACAAAACTGACTGAACTTCCTCAAAATTAATACTTTTTGTGCTTCAAAAAACACTATCAAGAAAAATAAAATCAAACTACAGAATAGGAGAATATATTTGCAAATCATGTGTCTCATAAGTATCCTGAATACATATCTGTATCTAGATGGATATCTAGAATATATAAAGAACTCTTACAACTTAATAATAAAAAGACAAAAATTAAAAAACAGGAAAAGGGTTTGAATAATTATCTCTCAAATATATATAACTGGCCAGTAAGCACATGAAGTATCATTAGTCATGAGTTCATTATTAGTCATTAAGACAATGTAAATCAAAGCTACAATGAGATACTACCTTGTACCTACCAGTTGGATAACTAAAGCGTTGGTGAAAATGTGAATAAAGTAAAACCCTCATACACAGTTGGTGGAAATGCAGACTAGCACGACCCCCTTGGAAAAAGTCTGGCAGTTCTTCAAATGGTTAAACAGAGTTACCATATGACCCAGCAATTCCATTCCTAGGTACCTACCCAAGAGAATGAAAACATATGCCCACAAACATTCATAACAACATTGTTCATTATAGCCAAAAGGCAGAAACAATTCAAAGGTCCATCAACTGGAGAACGGATAAATATAGTATATTCACACAATGGAATATTGTTTAGCAATAAAAGGGAGTGAAATACTGATACACGCTACAACACATAACAAGCTTTAAAAACAATGCTCAGTGAAAAAAGCCGGTCACAAAAGACTACATATTATATGATAACATTCATATGAAAGGTCCAGAATAAGTAAATCTATAGAGACAAAGTAGATTAGTGACTGCCAGGGGCTGGAGGGAAAAGAGATGGGGACTAACTGCTAATGACTTTTGGGTTTTTTTGAGGTAATGAAAATGTTCTGGAATTAGATAGTGGTAATGTCTGCACAACTCTGTGAATATATTAAAAACCACTGAATTGTACACTTTAAAAGGGTGACTTGTATAGCACAGAAATTGTATTTCAATAAAAAATGACTGGCAATCGGTAAGAGAAAAAAGGTTAAGAAAGGGGTAATACATGTATATGTTTAAATAAAGCAATGTAGTTTGATAATATGAGAATAAGGTTTGATGTAGACCCATTCAAGACACACTGCTTAATAACGTTTCTGATAAAGCACAATTTGTTTTCTAAATAATTGCCATAGCCATTTAGGTTGATTTTATATGAAAGGGAGCATAGACAAGTGACTAAAAAAAAGTTAAGTATTTAATGAACTACCATGATGTTCCAGGAATGCAAAAACAGTTTGTTAGTTCTAAGAATTTCCACTCCCATCTACAGATATAATTCACCACGTTAACAGGGTAGAGGACAAAAATGGTATGATCATCTACATCTGTGCTGTCCAATATGGTAGCAACTAGCAGATTAAATACATTTTCAACAAATGATGCAGGGAGGGGTGGGCTCCTGGGTGGCTGAGATGGTTAAGCGTCTGACTTCTGCTCAGGTCATGATCTGGCAGTCCATGATCTCGCAGGGAGGTTTGAGCCCTGCGCTGAGCTCTGTGCTGACAGCTCAGAGTCTGGAGCCTGCTTTGGATTCTGTGTCTCCCTCTCTCTCTGCCCTTCTCCCACTCATGCTCTGTCTGTCTCTCTTTCGTTCTCAAAAATAAACATTAAAAAAATAATAAAGCTGGGCCCTTATCTAACACCATATACAAAAATTAACTCAAAATGGATCAAAAACCTAACCATAGAGTTAAAACTATATAGGGGCACCTGGGTGGCTCAGTCAGGTGAGCATCTGACTTTGGCTCAGGTCATGATCTCGGGGTTAGTGAGTTCGAGTCCTGCATTGGGCTTGCTGCTGTCAGTGCGGAGCCCACTTTGTATCCTCTGTCTCCCTCTGCCTCTCTGCCCAACCCCACTCATGCTGTCTTTTAAAAATAAATAAAACGTTAAAGAAGTAATAATAAATAAAAACAAAACAAAAAAAAGAGTTAAAACTGTAACATTTTTAGAAAAAAATGCAGGGAACATCTTCACAACATTGGATTTCTTGGACATGACACCAAAAGTAAAGGAAAAAACCAGACATACTGGACTTCATCAAAATTAAAAACTTTTGTGCAGGGGCACCTGGCCGGCTCAGCTGGTAGAACATGAAACTCTTGATCTCAGGGCTGTAAATTCGAGCCCCATAAAGGGTGCTGAGATTACTTTAAAATAAAATCTTTAAAAAAAGAAACTTTTGTGCAAAGGATACTATCAACAGAGCAAAAAGACAAACTACAGAATGGGAGAAAATATTTGCAAATCCTATATCTGATAAGGAATTAATATCTAGAATATATAAAGAATTCTTACAACTCAACAACAAAATAACTCAATTTAAAAATGGGCAAAGGACTGGGGTGCCTGGTGGCTCAGTCAGTTAAGCATCTAACTTCAGCTCAGGACATGGTTTTGCAGTTCACGGGTTCAAGCCCTGAGCCTGGTTCTATGCTGACAGCTCAGAGCCTGGAGCTCGCTTTGGATTCTGTGTCTCCCTCTCTCTCTGTCCCTCCCCCACTCACTTGCTCACTCTCTCAAAAATAGACATAAATTTTTTTTAGTAAAGCGGCAAATTTTATGTTATATATATTTTACCACAATTTTAAAGAATCATGTAATATACCAAAAACCACCCTCTGAGAACCAATGTACAATTATATATCATATCAATTTTTGTATCAAATAGTTTTTCTTCTTTTCTTTTTTTGCAGTATTTATTTTGAAAAAGAAAAAGAGTGGGGCAGGGGCAGGGGCAGAGGCAGAGACAGAGGGAGAGAGAGAAAATCCCAACCAGGCTCTGCTCAGCACGGAGACCGACGCAGGGCCTGAACTCATGAAACATGGGACCATAACCTGAGCCAAAACCCAGAGTCAGCAGGTCACTTAACCGACTGAGCCACTAAGGCACCCCTCTAGTAGTTTTCTTACCTAAGATAATCACCCTGTGAGGGTCAGGAAATAGGATGGCATTATTTTACAAATGAAAAAGACACGTAAAACTGACCTACATTAACTTTTTTGGGTAACAGAAAAACAAGAAAGCGGAAAGTGTCTAAAGGGAGAACTTACATAGTGTCATTCTACTACTACTACTTTGCTCTGCAATCTTAAGTAAATCATTTAACTTCTTTAGATCTAATTTTCCCTTGGTGTTAAGGTCCCTTTGTGTTCTAAAATAAAGTCCTCTGCAATCTCGTTCCAGCTGAGACCTCAGTCTTGCTCCTGTATTATACAATGTGGAAAATCTGCTGCATACCAGTCCCCCGGGTCTGTCTGTCCTTATTCAAAGAATATTTTTTCAGATCCGGCTCCCTCTGCCCTGACCAGGGAGACCTGCTGGCGGTTGGCAGGGTAGCTCTCCTAGGGACTTCCACATCTTCTTCCCATCTTCCCACAACTCCCTCTCCCATATTAAACAAACTTTCACATATCTCAATCAACCAGATGTTAGTAGTTCTTTCTGGAGAGCTTAGGCAATTCTCATCCCCAAAGGGCACAAAAGAAATCAGAGAAGGAATAAGCTGTATAAAGTATGAAAAGGCAGTTTTTATTTTTTTTAATTTTTTTTTTTAATATTTTATTTTTGAGAGAGAGCGAGCACACGTGGGAGAGAGGCAGAGAGAGAGGGAGACACAGAATCCAGAGCAGGCTCCAGGCTCTGAGCTGTCAGCATAGAGCCCGACATGGGGCTCGAACTTACAAACCATGAAATCATGACCTGAGTCGAAGTCGGACACTTAACCAACTGAGCCACCTAGGCGCCCCACAAAAAGGCAGTTCTTATTAATGACACCCAGAAAGGCTACTGCCATAAGGCAAACAACATCCCTGTAAGATTATTATCCTCTCCACTTTACAAAGAAAACGAAGGACAGAAGTAACTTCCCCAAGTAACAAAGCTAGTAAAATTGGTGTGGATGGTATCTGAACCCTGATACTTTGTTTCTAGGCCAATGGTCTTAACTACTGCTCTATGCTGACACTGGTTTGGAATGAAACTTCAGCCAGACCAGTAGCTTGAGGCAGATGGAAGAAACTAGCAAAGGAAGGAGACTCCATACAGCTGAAATGGCTCTGGCAGAGAAAGGAGAAGTGGTGAGAGGTGATGGCAACAAAGGAGATTTTCTTTAAATTAGAACACTGTGCTTTGTAGATAGGAGGTTAGCAAAGATTCTTCCCCAGGGTAGGAGATTTCTGGTATTTGCTAAGGGATGCTACTTTTCTAGCTCTGCCACTGTTTACCTACCTTCCCTTCTTTCTAAGATTTTTTGCTTTTAACCAATCTCTACACCCAACGTGGGGCTTGAATCTACAGCCCTGAGATTTAAGACTCACATGCAGGGCTCCTGGGTGGCTCAGAAGGTTAAGCGCCCAACTCTCAATTTCAGCTCAGGTCATAGTCTCACAATTAGTGAGTTCAAGCCCCTCTGCGCTCTCAGTGTAGAGCCTGCTTGGGAGTGAGTCTCTCTCTTTCATCTCTCTCTGCCCCTCTCCTGCTCACACTTTCTCTCAAAATAAATAACTTAAAAAAAAAAAAAAAAAAAAAAAAAAAAAAGATTCACATGCTCTACCGAATGAGCCAGGCAGTTGCCCCAACGATTCCTGATTTCTAATTCTAGTTTTTACTTGACAAATTATGTTACTGGTCATTTAGCTATTCTCACTGAAAAATAATACTATTCTTAACCAGAGACCATTTTATATCATAGAGTGCTTTGAACTTAGCACATGTATTGTGTATACTATTAAACTTGTTCTCACTCTCTAAATTTGTACTCAAAGTGACATTTATTACACACTTTCTATAAAGATGAAATTGCCAATATTTTTTACCAAGATTAATTTCATCTCCTATTTTCTCGAACATTCTTTTTTTCCGGTACAAAACGGCAGCACAGGGACAGGACCCATTATTTTCTCTACAATTCTGACCTATCTTATCCCACTACCTGAGAGAAAAATTTTAATTACAGAGCCTGTGCTTGTGATGATATAGGAAGTACAGTACTAACTAGATTTTCATGTCTCACATCATGATACTGCTATTAAAAAAAAAGTTTGAGGGCATATTTTTATAAATTTATATGGATTAAATAAATCTGAATCTTTGCAACATATACCAAATCGCCACTTGATAGCCTTAGTATGCATTTATATACACTTCAAAAAGAAGAAACATGCTCAGGCTCTCATTCTCTCCCCAACACCCCCACAAACATATGAACAACATACACATCCCCAAAATCAATTGAACTTTAAAGTGTTGTTCTCATTTTCTTTATTCCATGCTTTTGAAAACTCAACATTACCCCAAGGTCACACACTGTACATATAGATTGTGGTCTATACCCCTCCATGTGCATGTGTGTGTGTGCTATAAAAATCTATTGTTTGAATAGTTATTCACTCATAAAACACACACTGAATATGAAGCAATAGCCAGATGCCCTGCATACAAAGAAAAAGGCACAGTTCTAGTCCTCAAGAAGCTGTTGGCCAGTAGAGGGAGACAGACATGTAAATGAATTACAGTATTACATTTCACCATGGTTTGTAGTAAAACACATAGATACAAATGTTATTAAAGCTCAGGAGGAAGAACAACTAGCATAGAAGGGTTGGTTAAGGCTCCACATAAGTACTAATATAAGAGGAAATGTTTATTCATTGAGTACAGCTTTACTAAATACCTACGAAGTTCCAAGGACAATGGATATAAATAGACTCTATGTTGCTCCTCTATGGCAGTGACCTCTTCAGACTTTTATGGGCTTCCCTCTCATACTACTGGATTTCTCAGTATCTCATTAATAACCTATAGATAGACCGTGAGCATTTTTCAAAAATAAAACGTTATGGGGCACCTGGGTAGCTCAGTTGGTTAAGCGTCCGACTTCAGCTCAGGTCATGATCTCATGGTCTGTGAGTTTGAGCCCTGTGTCGGACTCTGTGCTGACAGCTTGGAGTCTGGAGCCTGCTTCAGATTCTGTGTCTCCCTCTTTCTGCCCCTCCCCTGCTCATGCTCTGTCTCTCTCGGTCTCAAAAATAAATAAAAACATTAAAAAAATAAAAAATAAATTATAATCTTTATTTAGAACACCTGAAAATTTCATTACACCTCACTTAATGGGGGATATTAATGGGAACATCCTAAGGTAGTACAAAAGTTGTAGGAATCACTGCCTTACAGTGACTGAACACAGGGCCCAAGTTTTTATCTTTTGATCTATGTAACACTTATTGCCCCCAAAATATTAAGAGGCTTGAGCATAAGGATTAAGGAAGAACACATTTTAACATAACTGCTTTAATACATTTCAAAGAATGAGTACTGATCAACTGGCATGGCTGAAAAAGCTTGCATTTCTTCTGTTGAAATTCAGCTAGGTCAGCCTCCAAGTATTTTCTGAGCTAACTTAGATCAACTTCTGCAGAGATCAACAGCACACAGAACACTTTCTATATATGAAAGACTTTAGTAGATCACAGTTAATTCCAACAAAAAGAGTAATCCATAAAAGGAAGACATTATCTATAGAATTTGGCAAGAAGTTTATTTGCAGCTAAGTCTCTTGATTTAGGGAAAAAAAAAAAAAAAAAAAAAAAAAAAAAAAAAAAAAAAAAGGCAGCTGAGAAGGCAGAATGCTCAAAGAGGAATATACAACACAAAGTGAATTTTCTCTTGAAAGTTCTCTCAAAACTAGTGTCAAATACCTACTACATATACAGAATGATCCTAAAATTCTCTGAAAGAGTCAGCATACACTTACCCTGACCACAAATATGCCCTCCACAAACCAACTGGCTGAGAAATGAGTTAAAGTGTTGGATCCCTTCCACCAACACTGCCTGCTTTTTTACATACCATTTAATATAATCAACTGTTCAGTGTGCTTGCTGCAGATTTAACCATGATACTGCCACAATTCTGCAAAGGAAAAAAGTGTGGCTACAAGTGTAGCAAAATCATCCTCTGAAATTCAGGATGAAGGTAAGGCATCTGAAGAACATCCTGAAGAAAAATAATCTGAGTTCAAATATTACACCAAAAGCATATTTTTATTCCCTCAAAGGCTTTCTTCTAATATACATACACTCTTTTCCTTGGATACTGGCAAAAGAAGTATCAGCAATATTACACTTTCTAGCAACATGCAAATGTACAATTACCTTATCCACAAGTAGCCTCGTAAAGGTGTGTAATTCCTCACTCTACCTTCTGTCCCACTCTTTCAAACCTTCACCTCCTTTTTGTAGCCCCAGAACAATTTTTAAACTTATCACTTCCACTATCTGACATTTAAAAATTAGTCTAAGTGAAATCATAATCCTCCCCCCAAAATGTAAAAAGTTTGCTTCTTCCAATTATTTACCTCCTAGAACAAAAAACAAGGGAATTTTAGAAGACCCAGTTAGTAGGAAATAATCTTTAAATTACCCACATGCTACAAAAAAATATCACCTACCAAAAATGGAAACAATAATGAACTCAGAAATACTCAATTTCTCCCTCAACTCGACCAATTTTTTAACTTTATTTTCATTAGCCAATAATATCCACTGAGATTCAAATACTCCCTGAACACATCTGTTTACTGCCTGATGTGTTTCTATAGCAACAGACACCCAGAACACAGAAACAGAGATAATGTCTAGTTTTTTCACATCTTCTGTAACTGATGTAACTGGTGCAACAGAAAGACATTAGTATAATATGTGGTGCAAGTCATGCCACAGCAGCTCCTAAAAGGTAAAGGTTAGTATGTCTGTCAGGCAACAACAATTTATAGAAAAAGAAAACACCCCTCGAAGTTAAATCTTAAATCTAAAGGGGAAGTAAGTGATCTTTCTGCCTGTCATTGAAAAAGGTGCTGCAGACCTTAAAGGACAGCTTGTTCTGAAAAACACTAACTCTAGACATTTGCTCAGTAAATAACACAAGCAATGAAATGTGCCACACATACATCTTCTGAATCTTTCAGTGAGTTTAGCGAGACAGCAAAAAGTCACTGGAAGCCAGATTATATAAATGCACCTATTTCCAGCCTTGCTACATTGCTCTCATCAGGATGCTTTCCTCTATGTCCCTTTGTGGAGCGATGATCAAGGTTTTGATTCACAGACAAAGGTCAATCTCGAGATTTAACGGGATCACGATGAGCAACTGAGTGGCTCAGGGCGTTGAGTGTCCAACTTTTGATTTCGTCATAGGCCATGATTTCAGTGTTCGTGAGTTAGAACCACTCATCGGGCTCTGTGCTGAAAGCATGGAGCCTGCTTGGGATCCTCTCTCTACCCTTCCCCCACTCACACTTTCTCTCTCTTTCAAAGATAAACTTAAAAAAAAGGGATCATCAAATTTCATATCTAGAAGTAGAAGCTCTAGAAGGAATTGGCAAAAGAGCTGATTTTTTAAACTGTCCCCCATAAATCATTTACTCCTTCCCTATCCCACTGTCATGACTACATTATAATCCTGGCAAGACTTCCTTCCTTCTAAGCTTTCAGTCACCCATCTGTGCCAACTGAAGTTAAAGCAGAGAAAACTATGTCTCCACTCCTGAATCTACCTAGGAACATTAATAAAGAGTGGTAAACTGAGCCCATCATTAAAAAGTCCAACAACAACAAAATATTTAACAAGGCAGTTATATTCAAGCTACCAAGGGAAGCCAACAGTGCCAGTTAACAATCACGTCTTTGCTAAATTTCTCTAGACTTAAGTATCACATCTAGAACACTACCAATCACCCTCAGCCAAGTTAAAATTCTTAACAAATTCACCTTCAGATATGACTCTATTATTTACTATCTTTAGCAATTCATAGTGAGAACAAAGAAACTGAACTAAGAAGCGGGTGTGGGCCTGGGTATAAGTACCACCACACTGAGCTTCAAATTCCCTAAGATGCCTTTTCATCAGGTGAAAATGTCAAAAATTTCACCTGATGCACAGGATTCTTGTGAAGTTTATATAAGAACAAATGTACAACTATTCTATAAACTGTGAAGTGCCCTATACATAAAAAGAGGCTATGGGTGCCTGGGTGTCTCAGTTGGTTGAGCATCTGACTCTTGGTTTTGGCTCAGGTCATGATCTCACATTGTGGGATCAAGACCGGCATCAGGTTCTATGCTGACAGCACAGAGCCTGCTTGGGATTCTTTCTCTCCCTCTCTCTGCCCCTCCCCTGCTACCACACTCTCATGCACTCTTTCTCTCAAAAATAAACAAACTTAAAAAAAAAAAAAAAAAAGCAAGAGGCTGGGGCACCCGGGTGACTCAGTTGTTTAAGTGCCCAACTTTGGGTCAGGTCATAATCTCACAGTTCATGGGTTCAAGCCCCACGTCAGGCTCTGTGCTGATGGCTCAGAGCCTGGAGCCTGCTTCGGATTGTCTCCTTCTTTCTCTGCCCCCCAGCCCCCCCGTTTGTACTCTGTCTCTCTCTCTCTCTCAAAAGTATATAAACATTTTAAGAAATTAAAAAAAAAAAAAAAAAAGAGGCCGTACAGAGTAGTGCTAGGGTTTGAACCAGGTTTCCAGGGTTCAAATCAGGTTCATGGTTGAGCCTCTCACTATATATGAGCTGCTTAATTAACAGAAATCATTGCACAGGACTGTAGGAGGATTAAGTGAAATAAAAAATAGCTAGTACATGCTCAAAAAATATTAGCAATTATGGTTTTGAACATGAATCAACATTGGACTGAGAAACCAACTATCTTTTCCAAAAAGAATGATCTATGTGGCTAGAGACAAATCATACTTCATATGCCTCTTCTCAAATAGCATTAAACATCAAGTAAGATTTTCTTATCATCCCAAGTAGTATGCTTCTAATAAGCTTTCTAAGTCCATCCCTTTCAGAAGCTCTCTTCTGATTCCACCATCTCTAAATCTCCTCACACCAAATATCTAATCCTAGGGATAAAATTTTATGAAATCCAACAACTTCATTCTCTCCACCCGTCACTGCCAGCAATTTAATATGGTCATTTCTAGAAGGTGTAATTTGGGAGAAGCCTCTGCTCTAAACAACAGAGTGGGTTCTGTTCTTGATTTCTGGGTACAGAGAGCTTGAAGGGATGCTCAAATGTGAACAGAAGGAAAGAGTAGCAATGTGCTTAAGAATAAGTTTCTGGATATCAAGACAGTCAAGACTAGAGCCGAAGGCTGTAAGTAGACTTGGAGAGAAGAGGAATGATCAACAAAAATAAAAGGCTTAAGGAACATTCATACATCTTTGCCTGCGTCGCTCCAAATATCAGGGGCTTTAGCAATAATCATTATAAAAAAAAAAAAAGTAATCATTATCTACACCTACTAGACAATAAGAATTAAGTCATCCTAATCTGAGGGGCACCTGGATGGCTCAGTCCATTAAGCGTCCAACTTCGGCTCGGGTCATTATCTCATGGTTCATGAGTTTGAGCCCCACATCAGGCTCTGTGCTAACAGCTCGGAGCCTGGAGCTTATTTCAGATTCTGTGTCTCCTGATCTCTCTGCCCCTGTCCCGCGTGTGCTGTCTCTCTCTCTCTCAAAAATAAACATTAAAAAAATTTTTTAAAAATCACCCTAATATGAATTATTTGGCATCTATTATTATAATTTTCTTGTATCGTTGGACTGTAATGAGAGAAACCCAGGTGAGAAATATGATAATTATGTTTGAACTTCATACTGCCAAGAGGAATGGAATTAACCAATGAAATCGATATTATTTAATAATTATAATTCATCCTTCATTATACTTCTCAGGAAGCCTGTTCGGCAGTGGAGGAAAGTTCCTAAGACAGAGTAAACAATCAGGAGAAGGACCTGAAAAGCTCTTTTCCCACCACCACCCTAATGGGAATTCGAGCCTGTGTGTCCCATGGTTTTTGTACTAGGACTTACACGTCTTGAGTGCTTACTGAAGGCTGAGTACTAAGACACAACAGAAAGAAATAGAAGAGAGCTGCTATTTTCAAGAAGCTCACAATTTGGGAAACAAAACTCAGTTAATTAAGAAAAGTCTAGAGGCAAAGGGAAGAGCAGAGTGAGAATGAGAAGTTTAGTCAATCCAGCTTCACACAGGTGAGTGTGGCTAAGAAATAATTCAGCTACTGGACTTCAAGCTGTAATCATCAAGACAGTATGGTACTCGCACAAGGACACTCAGATCCATGGAACAGAATAGAGAACCCAGAAATGGACCCACAAACGTATGGCCAACTAATCTTTGACAAAGCAGGAAAGAATGTCCAATGGAATAAAGGCAGTCTCTTCAGCAAGTGGTGCTGGGAAAACTGGACAGCGACAGGCAGAAGAATGAATCTGGACCACTTTCTTACACCAGACACAAAAATAAACTCAAAATGGATAAAAGACCTAAATGTAAGACAGGAAGCCATCAAAACCCTTGAGGAGAAAGCAGGCAAAAACCTCTCTGATCTTGGACACAGCAACTTCTTACTCCACACGTCTCCGGAGGCAAGGGAAACAAAAGCAACAATGAACTACTGGGACCTCATCAAAATAAAAAGCTTCTGCACAGCGAAGGAAACAATCAGCGAAACTAAAAGGCAACCGACGGAATGGGACAAGGTATTTGCAAATGACAGATGAAGGATATCCAAAATCTATACAAAACTTATCAAACTCAACACCCAAAAAACAGATAATCCAGTGAAGAAATGGGCAAAAGACATGAATAGACACTTCTCCAAAGAAGACATCCAGATGGCCAACTGACATACGAAAAAATGCTCAACATTACTCATTATCAGGGAAATACAAATCAAAACCACAATGAGATACCACCTCACACCTGTCAGAATGGCTAACATTAACACCTCAGGCAACAACAGATGTTGGCGAGGATGTGGAGAGAGAGGATCTATTTTGACTGCTGGTGGGAATGTAAACTGGTGCAGCCACTCTGGAAAACAGTATGGAGGTTCTTCAAAAAATTAAAAATAGAACTACCATATGACCCAGCAATTGCACTATTAGGTATTTATCCAAAGGATACAGGTGTGCTGTTTCGAAGGGGCACGTGTACCCCAATGTTTATAGCAGCACTACTGACAATAGCCAAAGTATGGAAAGAGCCCAAATGTCCATAGATGGATGAATGGATAAAGATGTGGTAAATACACATACAATGGAGTATTACTTGGCAATCAAAAAGAATAAAATCTTGCCATTTGCAACTACGTGGATGGAACCAGAGGGTATTATGCTAAGCGAAATTAGTCAGAGAAAGACAAACATCATATGACTTCACTCTTATGAGGACTTCAAGACACAGAACAGATGAACACAAGGGAAGGGAAGCAAAAATAACATAAAAATAGGGAGGGGGACAAAACAGAAGAGACTCTTAAACATGGAGAACAGACGGTTACTGGAGGGGTTGTGGGAGGGGAGATGGGCTAAATGGGTAAGGGGCATTAAGGAATGTACTCCTGAAATCATTGTTGCGCTATATACTAACCTGGATATAAATTAAAAAATAAAATTAACATTAAAAAAAAGATATATAATGGTATAATAAAAATACTAAAATAAATTATTTCCTTTTTTTAAAAAAAGAAAGAAAGACTACAGCTAAGGGGTGCCAGGGTGGCTCAGTCAGTTGAGCATCTGACTTCAGGTCATGATCTCCTGGTTTATGGGTTCAACGCCCGCGTCAGGCTTTGTGCTGATAGCTCGGAGCCTGGAGCCTGCTTCTGTGTGTCTTTCTACTCCCCCCGTTTGCCCTCTGTCTCTTTCTCTGTCCCTCAAAAATAAAAATAAACATTAAAAAAAATTTTAAGGGGTGCGTGTGTGGCTCAGTCAGTTAAGTATCCGACTTCGGCTTGGGTCATGATCTCGCAGTATGTGAGGTCGAGCCTCGCGTTGGGCTCTGTGCTGACAGCTCAGAGCCTGGAGGCTGCTTTGGATTCTGTGTCTCCCTCTCTCTCTGCCTCTCCCCCACTTGTGCTCTGTCTCCCTCCCTCTCTCCCTCAAAAATAAATAAAATGTAAAAAAAAAAAAACTACAGCTAAATATCAATGTGGCTAGATGTTACTACATATTCAATAATAATAATAATAATAGATAACATATGAATGCTTCCTATGTCCTAAGCATTTATTTTCAAGGCCATTTTTCTAGCTCATTTAATCCTCACAACAGCCTTATGAAGAAAGATAATAAAATGTCAATTTTAGTTATAAAGAAAGTTAAGAATCAAAAAGGTTAGGTAACTTGAGCCAGGATAATTTAACAAGTAGCCAAGCTGGGATTTCAGTCTAGGTCCAACAGTTACAAAAAGGCCTACATTCTAGTCAAACTCACAGAAGCAGAAAGTAAAATGGTGGCTACCAGGGGCTGGGGGAAGAGGGAAAAGAGGGAGTTGCTGCTCAATGTGTATAAAGTTTCAATTACACAAGATGAAAAATCTCTAGATCTATTGTACAACACTGTGCTTACAGTGAACACTGTATACTTAAAAATTTAAGAGTACAGATCTTACATATACACACACATACACATATGTATATATGTGTGTGTATGTGTGCGTGTATTTTTAAACCACACACATACAAAGTGTGACCTCCCCCACCTCCAGGTCTACATTTAAAAAAATTTTTTTTCCTAATGTTTATTTTTGAAGGCGAGAGAGACAGAGTGTGAGCAGGGAAGGGGCAGACAGAGAGGGAGACACAGAATCTGAAGCAGGCTCCAGGCTCTTAGCTGTTAGCACAGAGCCCAATATGGGGTTTGAACTCATGAGCCATGAGATCATGACCTGAGCCAAAGTGGGATGCCCAACCTACTGAGCCACCCAGGCATTGCCCCCCCAAGTCTACATTCTTAGCCCTCAAACTTCTTGGTCTCAGGAACCCCTTACATTCTTAAAAATTAGAGGACCTCAAACAGCTTTTGTTTATATGGGATATTTATGTCAATACTTACTGATCACAATTAAAACTGAGAAATTATCTTTTTTTAACTTTCATTTATTTTTTAATGTTATTTATTTTGAGAAAGAGAGAAAGAGAGCAAGCAAAGGAGGGCAGAGAGAGGGAGAGAATCCCAAGCAGGCTCTGATCTCAGGGATTGATCCACAAATCATGAGATCATGACTTGAGCTTCAATCAGTGCTTAACAGACTGAGCCATCCAGGTGCCCCAGGAATTCTCTAAATATATAAAACTGCAAAACAAGACAACAAACTGTACTTACATTTCCACATAGGCTGAAGGAAAACTTTAAGATTTCAAAGTAATGATTCACTAGACCACAATGAGGTTATAGAGATTATAGCAGGCAGGTATAATCAAAAGTAAAAGGACAATATGAGTACTGAAAATGGAGTTTAATATCTGAAAAAAGGCACATTTATATCCTACTACTTTAGGAAATTATAGAAAATACAAGAATGGGGCACCTGGGTGGCGCAGTCGGTTAAGCATCCGACTTCAGCCAGGTCACGATCTCGCGGTCCGTGAGTTCAAGCCCCGCGTCAGGCTCTGGGCTGATGGCTCGGAGCCTGGAGCCTGTTTCCGATTCTGTGTCTCCCTCTCTCTCTGCCCCTCCCCCATTCATGCTCTGTCTCTCTCTGTCCCAAAAATAAATAAACGTTGAAAAAAAAAAAAAAAGAAAATACAAGAATAGACAAATATACATGTCATTAGCCCTGCATGTAATGCCATCACACATCATGTAGCTCTGGAAAACCTCCACTTATTAGAGAATGAGAAAGAAAAAAAAAACAAGTAACATCTTAACATTACTATGAAAATAGTCTGGACTTTGCAGACCCCTATAAAAGAACACTGACTATATACCACACTTTGCGAACCACTGTTCCACACCAATCATCTTTATTTATTAAAAAAAATTTTTTTTTAATGTTTATTTATTTTTGAGACAGAGACAGAGTGCGAGTGGATTAGGGGCAGAGAAGAGGGAGACACAGAATCCGAAGCAGGCTCCAGGCTCTGAGCTGGCAGCGCAGAGCCTGACGCGGGGCTTGAACTCACGAGCTCTGAGATCATGACCTGAGCTGAGGTCGGACACTCAACTGACTGAGCCACCCAGGCGCTCGCACACCAATCATCTTTAAACCGTGAGTTATAAAAATCGATTTAAGTCATATATGCATTTTTGAAAAATGAAATGACAATGAAATGGAAAAGATCAGAAAACGTAGTACACTTCCACTTCCTGAAACTTCTATTAGTTACATATATCTAGTATGCAAAGTACTAGGTGGTAACAGAATATATTTCCTACTGCAGGTCAAAAACTGTGAAAACACTGTACAACAACATAATTTCCAATTCTGCCAAAGCAAAGGCCATACAAATAACCTACAATCTGTAGACTAAAAACTGAGAATTTATGATAAGTTACACATTCTCCAACATGAAGGCAATTAAAGGTTTCAGATGGATAAAACTTCTATAGACTGAAGAAAGTCACAGTTCACCTTACCACATCACGCTACAGCCATCGCTAAAGCCTTTCCTACTACCTTCTCTTCCAGAGTCAATTCAGGGAAAAAGGAAGGCAAGAGAGGTTATCCAAACTCCATCAGCCACAAATAAAGGTGCTCTTGAGCTCCTGCCCTTATACTTCCTTCACAGCAAACTGGCCAAAAATCACTTTCCAAAAATCACTGGCATTATGGTTACTGCTCTTATCCTGACTCTATAGGATTTCTTGGATCAAAACTGCAGCATTCAGACAATGGTTCAAGTTGCAGATCTCTCTTGGTATCCTGACAAAGGCAGGCCTGCATCTGGTGAACTGCAACAAATGGAAACAGCACACAGTGAAAGGCAGAGCCAGTCTACCAACAGCTGAAGCTCCACCCACAGCCTGGGAACAATCCAGGACACCCAGAGGTCTCAATGGTTTCCCTGAGAAACTACAAAGACAAACTCTACTGAAGGCAGTGGGTGAGATATAAAATCACTGCCTCTTCCTCTTTACTAGAAATATACTATAGAATTTTGTTTCAGAAAGTTTCTCTCCCAACTAGTCCAAACAGACCAATAGGAAGCTTGATGAAAATTATAATGGCACATACTTTTTAAAAATCGTGGTAACATGTATAAAACATAAGATTTATCTTTTTAACTATTTCTGAGCATGTAGTTCAATGGCATTAAGTCCATTCATATTGTTAGGTAACCATCACACTATCTCCAGAACTTTTGCATCATCTCATACTGAAACTCTGTACTTACTGGCATATACTTTTGCAATGATATAATTTTCTGTTATCAACATACCCTAAGATGCAAATGCATCCCTCTCCAAGGATAGACCCAATCCCACTACTGTCTTGAAACCTAGAGGGGAAAAAGGCAAATTCTGTGAGAGTAGAAATCTTTCTTTTTACTGTTGTCTCTTCAGAACCTAGTACATGCCTGACAAATATAGATTCAAATATTCATCTGTTATATGGTTAAAGTATGACCACACAAATTACTTACTAATTGCAAAGGGAAAAATATACCTTTATAATGGAAAGATCGGTTAGTTACCACCTTAACCAATCTTTTTTTTTTTTTTCTTCAAATTTTTATTTAAAGTCTGGTTAGTTAACATATAGTGTAATAGTGGTTTCAGGAGTAGAAAGGAGATTTTTTTAAAGCAATCTCTACACCCAAGGTGGGGTTCCAATTCATGACCACAAAATCAAGAGTCGCATACTCTACCAATTGAGCCACCCAAGCACCCTACCTTAATCAATCTTAACCATCACTACCAGTGGGACACTCTAATACTGGGTACCTCCCGACTTGATACTATTTGAAGTGTTCTGTCACCTAGGAAGCATTCTTGCCAAAATGTTTAATGTGAATCTAATCCTCTAGACCCAAGTTCCAGTTTACAAGGAATACATTTTAGGAAAACAAACTATACAATGAAGAAACAAATTCATTTACATTTTTTTTCCAGGTTTATGGAGACAGTGCGAGTGGGGGAAGGGCAGAGAAAGAGGGAGAGAGAGAATCCCAAGCAGATTCCGAGAGGAAAACAGAGATCATGACCTGAGCTGAAACCAAGAGTCGGATGCTTAACCAACTGAGACACCCAGGAGCCCCCAGACAAATTCACTTTAAATGATAATGTCACTCATACAAGCATAGTCAACCGATCTTTGACAAAGGGCCAAAGACAATTTAACATTTCAATGTGGAAAAAAAATCTTTTCAGAAACTTTTACTGGAACAACTAGATATACATATCCTTCCCCCAAATACAAATACTGACCTTATACAACATTACACAAAAACTCAAAATGGATCAGAGACTAAAAGGTAAAACACACAACTATAAAACTTCTAGAAGATAAAGCTTAGGTTCATCGGATTTGGCAACAAGTTTCTAGCTACAACAACAAAACCACAATCCCAGGGCACCTGGGTGGATCAGTTTGGTTAAGCGCCCAACTTCAGCTCAGGTCATGATCTCACAGCTCGTGGGTTCGAGCCCCACATCGGGCTCTGTGCTGACAGCTCAGAGCCTAGAGCCTGTTTTAGATTCTGTGTCTCCCCCCTTCTCTCTCTGTCCCTCCCCTGCTTGCTCTCTGTCTCTCTCTCTCAAAAATAATAAACATTAAAAAATAATAATAATAAAATAACTGCTCTGCATGAGACACGGTTAAGAGAATGAAAAGATAAGCCACAACCAGAAAAAAAAATCTGCAAAAGGAAATGAAAACTCATGTCCACACAAAAACCTGCACACAAATGTTTATAGCAGTTTTACTTATAACTGACACAATGTGGAAGCAGCCAAGATGTTCTTCAGTAAGTAAATGGATAAACAAGCTGTGATACATCCAAATAACGGAATACTATTCAGCACTAAAAAGAAATGAGCTATTATGTCATGAAAAGGCACGGAAGAAACTTAAAATGCATATTACTAAGTGAAAGAAGCCAATCTGAGAAAGCTATCTACATACCATATGATTCCATCTATATGACATTTTTGGAAAAGGCAAAACTATAAACAGTAAAAGGGTAAGTGGTTGCCAGAGGATATGGAGAGGAAGGGATAAGTAGGCAGGGCACAGATTTTCAAGAATCAGAATGAAAACTATTCTGTGTAATACTGTAATGGTGGATACATATCATTATACATCTGCCAAAATCCATACAGTGTATAACACCCAAAGTGAACCCTAATGCAAACTATAGGCTTTGGGACTAATGTCATTGTAGGTTCATTAAGTGTTAATAAATGTAACACTTGATGTGTGTGATTCTGATAGAGGAGGCAGCTATGTGCACATAGCAGGGCAGGAGGTATATGAGAACTCTGTACCTTCCACTTAATTTTACTACGAATCTAAAACAGCTCTAAAAAATAGCCTGTTTTTAAAAAATGTATGTCCATAAAAAACCTGCAAACATTTATAGGAGTTTTATTCATAACTGCCAAAACTTGGAAGCAACCAAGATGTCCTTCGGTATGTAAATGGATAAACAAACTGTGGTGGTAGAGCTATACAATGAAATATTATTCAGCAATAAAAAGAAATGAATTCTCAAGACACAGAAACATGGAGCAACCTTAAATGCATATTACCAAGTGAAAGAGGCCAGCCTGGAAAGGCTACATACTGTATTTGGATTCCAGCTATATGACATGCTAGAAAGGCAAAACTACAGAGAGAATAAAAATATCTCTAGCTGCTGGTGTGAGGGGGAGAGGAAAACAGAGAAAGGAAGAGATAAATAAATGGAGCATAATAGAATTTTACGGCAGTGAAACTATCCTGTATGATACTTTATGGCAAATACATAACCATACACGTTTGTCAAAACCCAAAGAATTATAAACACAAAGAGCGAACTCTAATGTAAACTATGGGCTTTGGGTGATAATACCGTGTCAATGTAGGTTCATCGTAACAAATGTACCACATTAATGCAAGATGTTAACAGGAGAAACTGGGGGGCAGAGAAGGGGTATGTGGGAATTCTACTTCCTGCTCAATTTTTCTGCAATCTAAAACTGCTTCAAAAATAAAGCCTTATTAGGGGCGCCTGGATGGCTCAGTTGGTTTAGCATCTGACTCTTGGTATGGGTGCAGGTTGTGACCTCGCAGTTGTGAGATTGAGCCCTGGGGCTCAGCATGAAGCCTGCTTGGGATTCTCTCTCTCCCTCTCTCTGTCTCTCCCCTGCTTGCTCTTTCTCTCAAAATAAATAAATAAATGTTAAAAAAATAAAGTCTTATTAGTTAAACACACACACACACAGGGTGGCTGGGTGGCTCAGTCAGTTGGGCATCTGACTCTTGATCTCAGCTCAGATCATGATCTTATGGTTTGTGGGATTGATCCCCAAGTCGGGCTCTGTGCTGACAACATGTGGAACTTGCTTGGGATTCTCTCCCTCTTTCTGCCCCTCCCCCACATGCTCTCTTTCTAAACAAATAAACAAACTTAAAAATAATCAATGTCACAAAAACAAAAAGATAGACAGACTGTTCAGAGTCATCAAACTTTTACTATAAAGGGCCAGAGAGAAAATATTTTAAGCTTTGTGGGACATATGGTCTCCATCACAACTACTCAACTCTGCCACTGAAGCATGAAAGCAGCCATAGACAACACACAAATGAACAAGCATGGCTTATTTATGGACACTGAAATTTGAATTTCATATAGTTTTCATATGTCATGATATACTATTCTTTTGATTTTTTTTCCAACCATTTAAAAATATTAAAACCAAAGAACTAAAAACAGGTATCTAAACAAATACTTATACACAGATGCCCATGGCAGCACTATTCAAAATAGCCAAAAGGTAGAAACAATGCCAAAGTCCATCAATGGATAAACAAATGGATGAATGGATAAACAAAAAGTGATATACCTTTATCAAAGCGGATTATTATTCAGTCATAAAAAGGAATGAAATACTGATATACACTACAATGTGAACAAACCTTAAAAACATGCTAAGTGGAAGAAGCGAAACATAAAAGGTCACATGTTATGATTCCATCCCTATGAGACATCCAAAATAGGTTAATCCAGAGACAGAAAGGCAACTAGTACTTAGCAGAAGCTGCAGGGAAAGAAAATGGGGAGACCGCTTAATGGTAAAAGGTTTCTTTTTTGGGTGCTTAAAATGTCTTGGAACTAGAAAGACATGATGGTTACACAACATATTGAATACACTAAACGCCAATGAATAGTGCACATTAAAATGGTTGATGGTTACTTTTATGTTAGGTGAACTTTACCGTAAGTTTTTTTTCAATGATACAGAAAAAAATGTAAAAGCTATTTTTGTCTGGTAAACTGTACAAAAACAGGTGGCTAGTAAAACTTGGCACATGGATTGTCAGGTGCTGACCTCTACTCTAGGTGAAAAGAGACTAAAGAGTCATAACTAAACGCAATGCAGAAACCTGGACTAAATCCAGAATTGAAAAAAGTCAGAAAAAAGGCTATACAGAACATTTGGGGAAAAGTTAACATTGGATACCGTGGAATTACTGTAATTTTCTTTTTTTTTTTTTTTTATAAATTTTTTTTTCAACGTTTTTTATTTATTTTTGGGACAGAGAGAGACAGAGCATGAACGGGGGAGGGGCAGAGAGAGAGGGAGACACAGAATCGGAAACAGGCTCCAGGCTCCAAGCCATCAGCCCAGAGCCTGACGCGGGGCTCGAACTCCCGGACCGCGAGATCGTGACCTGGCTGAAGTCGGACGCTTAACCGACTGCGCCACCCAGGCGCCCCACTGTAATTTTCTTTAAGTAAGACAATATATTAGTGGTAAGGTCATTTCTTATTCCTAGGAGAGGTGTGCTGAAATATTTAGGGATAACATCATGATATGCAAATTACTTTCAAATAATTCCACTCCAAAAAATACATGTAGAACTAAAGAAACGTGGCGATTTTTTTTTTAAACAATTGGGGACTCTGAAGGATATATAAATGTTCATTGTATTTCTCTTTTAACTTTCCTGTATTAGAACTTTTTCAAAATAAAAATGTTTGGGGGAAAGTGTATTTTATGAATATAGAAAACTGGCTTGAGACTGCCTAATATGAAGTCTGACAATATGTTAAGATTAATGTTCCATACTCCTCGGGAATAGAGCTTATTACAAGCTGGGCTGAGGACTATACCTGGTTCCAGGATTCTTTTCTGGGACCGAAAAGCATCACTCTTCCAAGGACAGGCTTAATCAGGTAGGAAGACTGGTAGGACCCGGGCCTTCTGATGGGCATAAGGCCCATGGGTATAAGATGCACCATGATCACTAGAATAGGAATTCCTGGAAAATAACACATATGTGCATGCACATAACACAAAACACACACAATTTGGCACTGTAAGCCTATATTCCCACTGATTTAGATAAAACTAAATTTAAATTCTCCTCCTAGGCAGAGGCATGGTTTAAATGAACGGTGAGTATTAAGAAGGGCACTTGTGATGACTACCGGGTGTTGTTGTATGCAAGTGTTGAATCACTAACTTCTACTCCTAAAACCAGTATTACACTGTATGTTTGGTGTTATTTATTTTAGAAAGAGAGCACCCTGGGGGAGGTGGGGAGAGGGGCAGAGGGAGAGAATCTTAAGCAGGCTCCATGTTCAGTGCAGAGTCTGACGCGGGTCTCAATCCCATGACCCTGAGATCATGACCTGAGCCAAAATCAAGAGTCAGATAGAGTTGGACACTCAACCAACTAAGCCACCCAGGCACCCCTACACTGTATGTTAACTACTAACTGGAATTTAAATAAAAACTTGAAAAAAAAAATTTCCCCCAAAGGGGAAAAATATCTGACTATACAAGTTAAATGACCCCTGAAGCATTTTTATGGAACTAAATCACATAACATCTCTAGAACCACCCATATGAAATTTTACAGCAAGAAAAAAATTACTTATCCCTAACGCAGGTTGTTGTAGACCAGCAGAGCCCAAAAGAAACATAATGTCAGCTACATGTACAATTTTTTCTAGTAGCTGTAATTTTTAAAGGTGATATTAATTTTTAATGTTTTTTTAATGCTTTATTTATTTTTGAGAGAGAGACAGAAACAGAGTATGAGCAGGGGAGGGGCAGAAAGAGAGGGGACAGAATCGGAAGCAGGCTCCAGGCACTGAGCTGTCAGCACAGAGCCCAAAGCGGGGCTCAAACTCACAAACTGTGAGGTCATGACCTGAGCTGAAATTGGATGCTTAACCGACTGAGCCACCCAGGCAGCCCAAAGGTGATATTAATTTTAATTTGTTTTATTTAAATCATTAAATCTATTCATATGTAATACATAATAGCATTTCAGTATGTTATCATTATGAAAAAATTACGGGGATAATTTACATTCTTTTCCCATACTAAGTCTTCAAAATTCAGTGTGTATTTTATACTCTTGTCTCAATTTAGATGAGTCACATTTCATATGCTCAACAGCCACATGTGACTAGTGGCCTACTACACTGGACAGGACGATCTAACTCTTGGAAAAAGCAACAAAAGCAAAGCTTGGAAAATGAGCTACCAACAAAGTGATTAATATATGTATATGAATCTCCCAAGGCAACATAGGCTGGAAATGTTCTATATTTTCATATGATAATCAGGTAAACAACAACTATTTATCAAGGTATAACTTACAAACTAACTTCAATCCCTACTCTGGTATCCCGCATGACACCCTACAAACAAAAAAAGTTATCACATCTCTATTCTGGGCAAAAGGAACTTTACTACACCATGTCACACACATACTGGGCTGGGAGTTCTTTTCTTTGACCTTCATTGCCAGGTTCAGTCTAACATGAGAGTGAAAGAAGAGGAGCTGAGTCTTTTGCTCCACTCTCCACCATCACTCTCCCAAAGTGATTAGAAATAACACCACTCTAAATTGGTATTTTCCTTCGTCCACTAACCCCTCTCCACATAATTCTGTCCAACTTACCTCTAATTCTCCACAGAGGAGAGATCATGTCAAATCCATATTCTCCAACTCTTAGATCCCTGCTCCCAAATTAACTATAGCCTCTTCCTCTTGACCTTCCCTTACTTAAAAAGAAAATTCTGTCCGAACAAGTGGCTTTAGGAGAACGAGTAACATCACTTCAAGATCAATCTTCCCGAAGTGGGCTGGAATCTACTTCCCAATGTGTACATACTGCTAACAAAAATGCCACAGGTCACTACAAAAATAATTTAAGTATACTTGAGGATCAGTGATATGAAAAGAATAGCTTCAATTACACTTTCCTATTATCCTCCCCCAAACGCTTTCCTTGCCCCCAAAGAAAGTGGCAACATTTTCCCATTTTTGAGAAAAGGAAAACTTTTTTACTTGTCAGACTAACAAACAATATCTTTGACTCATAGTTGTGGAATTTAATATAAGCTGAAAGACAGTAAATTTCATAAGTTCTGACCTATATTTATTGGCCGGAAAAGCAAATGTATATTTTTGAGCTAAATGGCTTAAGCTATGTTTATTTCTTCTGGCTTCTTCCCCTTGACTAAACCTTTCGAGGGTTATAAAGAATTCTACAATTTGGCTCAAGATCAGACACTATGTAACAAATTGTTGAATTTTGCTATCATTTTGTTACTGAGTCTATAAAAATACATATTCTAATAACCAGAAACTGTAAATATTTTCAAAATTACTAAATCACTATCTTTTTAATTCTTGACCTATGAAGTAGAAACTGTGTGTCAAGAAAAAGACATGGAAGGATACATGAAGAGATAAAATAGTTACTTCTGGGGAAGGGACTGGGGCTAGAGAGTTAAGGGCCTCTTTAACCTTCTCTGTAAAACTTGGGGCCCCTGTCAGTTAAGTATCTGACTTTAGCTCAGGTCATGATCTCACGGTTTGTGAGTTCGAGCCCTGCATCAGGTTCTGTGCTGACCGCTCAGATCCTGGAGCCTGCTTAGGATTCTGTGTCTCCCTCTCTCTCTGCCCCTCCCCCGCTCGAGCACGCGCGCACGCACACTCCCTCTTTCTCAAAAATAAACATTAAAAAAAAACCTTATCTGTAAAACTTTAATTTTATGCAATAATGCATTCATATTTTATTTGCATAATTAAAAACCAGTCAGACTTGAAATATGTAGAACTAGTTCATTATATAACTTAGTTTTGAAAATTATAATATATACCATTTATTAAAAGTTCATTGTTCACAAAGCAGTCTACAGTCGTTATCCCATTAAATCCTCAAACAACCGTAAAAAGGTATCATTATTGCCCCCCCCCCACCCCCATTTAGAAATGAGTAAACTGAGACTCAGAGAGGTTAAGAAGTATCTTGTTTAAGGTCACACAAATGTTGGGACCCAGAAGGAACTCCGAAACGACACTAAAGCATACCATAGGGAACTTAACACACTGGTTATATATAGTCCTGCTAAAGGAATATTGAGTTAATTCAGGAATAAAGAGAAAACACTTTTTAGCTTTTGCCCTTAAAGAGCTCCGAAAGAAAATCTGCTTATTTACCTGTCTGCCTCAATAAAGGAAGCAGTAGGAACATCAGTATTTGATTGGCTTTTTGAAAAGCTGAATAGGGCTGTGGCATCCTGAACCTATTGAAAGTTTTAAGAGATTTAAGTAGAACTGTAGTACTGAGTTAGGTACCTACCACAGGCCCATACCTCAGCTCTTTTGGTTTATTCTAGGTGAAGTACAATAGACAATTTCAGCGGATTGCACTTTATGGCATGGATTATTTGTTTCTAATAAAGGGAAAAAAACCTATGACTTGAGTTTACCTACCAAAATACCCCATCATTTTCTTTAACGACAGTGACAGCAACAAGTACTTACACCAAGTATTATGATCTAGTAAAGACTCTACATTAATCAATCAAAATGTATGTATCAAGTCGATTTACATCACCACTATTTCAGCCAGAAGTCTTACTATAAGAATGTCTAATGTAATGGAATTACTCAGTCTCTGGGTAAGCCCTTGATCCCTGAAATTCTCTTTCCTTCTTACTTTAATAAGTTTTAGCTAGGTTCAATGACTCCTGAAATCCAGTGAAAGGCCTATCTTTTAACCTGACCTTTCCTAAGATGGCACAAGAGATATGGTTAAGCCTGGATGAAATACACACAAGGCTTATTTCTACTTTCATACACCAAATCTTTCATAATAGCATTGTTTTTAAGTTGATTACATACTGTAGACTCACATGGCAGACACTTTCATAAATTTTAGTTCTGTTTCAACTTCCATCTTGCATTGCGTTTCTGGCTGTTTTTACCTGGCTCAGGAAATCTTTACTGTTAGTGCCACAAATTAACTTTAGACCTCAGCCAGGTTATCAAGGAGTTTCAATCATTAACATGATCCCAAATGAGACCAGAAAGCTAGTACCTTTGAGAACTTTTATAAAACACTTATCCTCTGATTAAGGAATAAATAGATAAAACCCACTAAAGTGATAGGGAAAACATGGCATTATAGTTTGTAACCAATTATAAACTGAAGAGCTTTCTATAGCAAATAAGTAAGTAAATAAATAAATAAATAAATGTAAATGGTTACTTTCCTTCCAGTTTTGGTACTGCTCATTTTGTATTTAGTAGCATCAGTTCATACTACACATGCTGTTTCAAGTTCCTTTCCCAAACTCTATTCCCCATTCTATCATCTTTCCTTACAAATGATGACCTCATAACTTACTTTACAAAGAACATCAAAACTTAAAAGCTAACAATTACAGCTTTCCTCCCCCACCATGTTGGGACAACCGCACCCTCTTTGATCTTGCCCCCAACATTAAGATACCTTCTCACTGGGTCTCAGGAAATTCAGTCCGATGTCAAGACAACTAAGTTCTATATTGTGCTTTTCCGGTCTTCCTTTCTAAGATTATTATTTCTTTGGCTCTCTTCCCTCACCAGTTCAAGACTCACCGTTTCCAGAGAAGCCATTACTTAATCCTGATTCCTGAATTCCTGCCACCACAATCCACCCAGTAACCACAAGTAGAACTCTTCTCTTTTTCTTTGCCACTACATCTAGACCAACCGAGCAGAGCTCAAATTCTACCTTCTCGTGAGTTTCTGCAACTGAGTGCTATATTTTGCTTACTGATAAAAATTTAAAAAGAAAGCCAGGGCACCTGGGTGGCTTAGTCGGTTGAGGGTCTGACTTTGGCTCAGGTCATGATCTTGCGGTTCGGGAGTTTGAGCCCCATGTCAGGCTCTGTGCTGACAGCTCAGACTGGAGCCTGCTTCAGATTCTGTGTCTCCATCTCTCTCTGCCCCTCCCCGACTCATGCGCTCTCTCTCAAAAACAATAAACATTTAAAAAAAAATTTTTTAGTAAGAAAAAAACTCCAAAAGTTTAGCAGGTCAAATGTGCATTTGTGTGTTAACAATTAAAATACAGTAACAGTGCCTTTGACATACTTCATAGAACACATGATTCCAAAATAATTTAGGAATTACGAAGTTATAAAAAAAAAATAAAAAGAAGTTCAATGGTGCTTTGGATCTTTTTTCCCGAGCTCATCTAATTCTTTCCTACAATAAAAAATATGTTATTTAATTTTTTTAATTTTTAATAATTTTTGGAGTGCCTGCCTGGCTCAGTTGGTGGAGCATGCAACTCTTTATCTCAGGGTTATGAATTCTAGCCCTATGTTGGGTGCAGATATTATTTAAAAATAAAATCTTCAAAAAAATTTTTTTTGGTTACCTGTAAAGATAAAAATATATCTGAGAAAAGACAATAAATTTAGTATCAATACAAAAAATATAAAATAAAATAAAACATAAAATAAAATAAAAAAAAAGAAAAAAAAATAAACTAAAATAAAAATAAAAACAAATGGATGATCAGTGAAATTGCTGAAGAACCTCAAGGTACCACACCACAAATTACTTTCCAATTACAAAGGAAAAACTACATTTTTACAGGAAAGACCTGACAATCATAACTGTAACAGAGTCAAACCTAGCATCATCAGGAGTGAGGTAACCTGACATGGTGTCTCATGATATAATGCAATATATGTACACAGTGGTACAGTATTTTTGCCAAAATACTTAACTTGAATTTCATCACCTAAAGCCCCACAAACAAAATAAAATATAGCTAAATGCTCCTTTCCTCATGTTTTACTCTCAATTTAGTCACTATCAAATGGCCTCTGGGAGGATCCCCAACAACCACCATGAAAAATGGGAGTTGTAAAATACATATGGATTTGGAGCCAGGGATATCTAACTTTGAATCCTGGATCTGATGCTAATTATTAAACTTACATTAGCTCTGTACCTCAGTTTCTTCATCTATAAAATGAGATAGTATAAAACACCACCAAACTTCAGAGGTTGCTACAATAATCAAATAACGTATCTAATACATGTAAAATATCTAAAATACTGCCTGGTATATTAGAACTATTCAGTATATGTTGGTTGCCCTACCATAACACACATTTGTTCTCTATGTGTTGTGGTTAACAAAGGACTTTTATATACATCCAGTCTCATCATCTGATCCTCCCTGTAAACCATAGCTACAATTCAGTAACAAATACAATTAACATAAATCTGCCTGCAAGGAGTTAATCTAACATTAGAAAAATTTGTATTCATTCGTACATGCTCTTTACACAGGTAGTACTTGTTTTGCATACTCCCAATATGCACAAATTTCAGTTCCACAGGTTAATTAAATAACATCAGTCCCCCAACAACATACTTCAAATTTTAATTACCATGGTATATGAACTCTGAGTTGTTGCATAAAATATAAACTTTACTGCGAGTTCCTTAGTCCACAATTCACCATGTAAACAACAGATGTACATCATGATCAGTAACCAATCACATCACTTCTTTCAAAGTCTGTTAGTGATGAGTCATTGGACACGTTATTCAGTTCACACACAAACAGCAAAGTATATAGTTGTATTGCCTCCTACTCTACCAGTGATAAACCCATTTACAAAATGGACAATCAAGAGAGGGAGCTGGCCAACAAGACGAAAATGAAGCAAAGAAACGAAAAGTGATAATGCTAGAAGTAAAACCTGGAAAGAAAATAAATGGGAGTTACACACATCAGAGAAAATTAGTACAGGCAAACTTTTCAACATAAATAAGGAAAGCGATTATGACAAGGATGAAGATGTCCCAGAGGAAGAGTTCTTAAAGGAACTCTCAAAGATACTACATGACCCTGAAAGTACAAAGGATGGAAGCCACAACACCCAAAAGATATTTGCTCCATATTGTAAGTTATGACAAGAAGCAGGCAAGCACTATTTAAACTACTCAATACGTTTTTAAACAAAGAAATAAAAACTTTTTTTTTTTTTTAAAGATTTTATTTTTGGGGGCGTCTGGGTGATTCAGTTAGTTAAGTGTCTGGCTTTGGCTCAGGTCATGATCTCATGGTTCGTTAGTTCAAGCCCCGCATCAGGCTCTGTGCTGTCAGCTCAGAGCCTGGAGCTTGCTTCAGATTCTGTGCGTCCCTCTCTCTCTGCCCCTCCCCCACTCGTACTGTCTCTCTCTCTCTCTCTCTCTCTCTCAAAAACAAACATTAAAAAAATTTTTTTTTAATATTTTATTTTTTAAGTAATCCCTATACCCAAAATGGGGCCCATACTCACAACTGCAAGATCAAGAGGTACACGCTCCATCGACTAAGCCAGTGAGGTGCCCCCCAAAATAAAACACTTTAACATTCAATGTTTCTAATGTTTAAATTAGTGTACCAAATAAATATTAGTTTTGCTAGTTTTTCATTTCCTCATATATTTATAACCAATAATGAAATAGTTTTTAAATATATTTTTTCAAATTTTTTAGCATTTATTATTGAGAGACAGACAGAGAGAGATCACGAGCAGGGGAGGGGCAGAGAGAGAGACACAGAATCCGAATCTGAAGCAGGCTCCAGGCTCTGAGCTGCCAGCACAGAGCCCGATGCGGGGCTCGAACTCACAACTGGTGAGATCATGACCTGAGCTGAAGTCGGATGCTCAACAGACTGAGCCACCCAGGCGCCCCAGTTTTTAAATATTTTAACAAAAAATTAAAATGTCACTTCATGAGGCATCTGGGTGGCTCAGCTGGTTGAACATCCAACTCTTGATTTTGGCTCAGGTCACAATTTCATGAACCATGAGATTGGAGATTGAGCCCTGCATCAGGCTCTGCACTGACATGCCAGAGCCTGCTTGGGATTCTCTGTCTCCCTCCCTCTCTGCTCCTCCTTGACTCGCGTGTGCACTCTCTCTCTCAAAATAAATAAATAAACATTATAAAAACAAGGGGCACCTGGGTGGCTCAGTTGGTTAAGCATCCGACTTCAGCTCAGGCTATGATCTCACATTTCATGAGTTAAGACCTACATTAGGCTCTCTACTGTTAGTGCAGAGCCCACTTTGGATCCTCTGCTCCTCCCCCCTCCACCTCTCTCTCTCTCTTAAAAGTAAGTTTAAAAAAAAAAAAGTATTTTTTAATCTAACCACAGAACAGTTGTAAATTCTTCAAGTTACTTTTTAAAAACCTATCTATTATTTTCCACAAATGAAAGATGTGAATCAATGTCTGCTATTCAAAGACAAACTCAATAATTTTTAACTCTTCCTAGGTATATGGGGAATGAAAAATAAAATTTTATAACCCTCACTTTAAAATATGTTACAATCTGGGGCACCTGGGTGGCTCAGTTGGTTAAGTATCTGACTTCGGCTCAGGTCATGATCTCACAGTTCATGGGTTGGAGCCTTGCTTTGGGCTCTGTGCTGACAGTGCAGAGCCTGCTTGGGATTCTCTCTTTCTCCCTCTTTATGCCCCTCCCCTGCACTGTCTCTTCCTTTCTCTCAAAATAAATAAATAACCTTAAAAATAATAATAATAAAATGACAAGTCACAGACTGGAAAAAGTATTTGTAGCACATACATCTAACAAAGAATTTGTATCCAAATATATAAAGTACCTACAAATCAAAAATGAAAAGACGAACCAATAAAAAGGGGGTGGGAGGCAAAAGATCTGAACAGACATTTTATCAAAGAAGATACACAAATGGCCAATAAGCACATGGAAAAACATTCAACATCATTGGTCATCAGAGAAATACGAATTAAAGTAACAAGATATTACTTTGTACTCATTAGAATGGCCAATATCAAAAACAAAATGCTGGCAGGAATATGGAGCAACAGCAGATCTCATGTATCATTGTGGGGGGGGGTATAAAATGGAATCCCATATATCATTATGGGCAGGAGGTATAAAATGGAATCTCAAATATCATTGTGTGGGGGGAGATATAAAATGGAATAGCATTTCAAGAGCTTAGCAATCTCTAAAGTTACACATATATTTATCACATGGCCTAGCAATTTCTCCTTTGTATGTAAAAACAAGTCTGCATCTACCTATATAAGAATATTTACCACAACCTTATTCATAATAGCCCCAAATGGAAAACAATGTAAATGTCCATCAAGGGGCGCCTGAGTGGCTCAGTCGGTTAAGCATCAGACTCTCCTATTGGCTCAGGTCGTGATCTCACAGTCCTGACATCAAGCCCCACACTGGGCTCCACACTGAGTGTGGGGCCTGATTGGGATTCTCTCTTTCCCTCTCTCTCTCTCCCCCTCCCCTGCTCATGTGCGCACTCTCTCCCTCTCTCAAAATAAACATTAAAAAACATAAAAATAAATTTAAAACATTTTAAATGACGCCACAGATATCCTATCAGCAAAATCCAGAAGGTGGGAAATTCTAGAAGACAAGTGACCAAATATTTCCACAAGAAAAGAAAAAGAAAAAAGGGGAGAAGTGACCAACAGATTGAGAGACTTCAGACACAGAGCAACCATACAAAACATGTGGATAGCCTTGTTTGAAAAATGAGATAGGGCGCCTGGGTGGCTCAGTTGGTTGAGCATCTGACTTCAACTTAGGTCATGATCTCAACAGTTTGTGAGTTCAAGCCCTGCTTCGGGCTCTGTGCTGACAGCTCACAGCATGGAACCTGTTTCAGATTCTGTGTCTCCCTGTCTCTCTCTGTCCCTCCCCTGCTCATGCTCTGTCTCTTTCTGTGTCTCAAAAATAAATAAATGTTAAAAAAAATTAAAAAAAAAAAAGAAAGAAAGAAAAATGAGACAGCCAACCATTAAAAAAAGTCAGATGATTAGGGAAATTTGAACAATAAAGATATTAAGAAATTTTTCAGAGGCATCTGCCTGGCTCAGTAGGTAGAGCATACAGCTCTTGGTCTTGGAGTGGTGAGTTCAAGCCCCACAATGGATGTATAAATTACTTAAAACTAAAATCTGAAAGAAAGAAAGAAAGAAAGAAAGAAAGAAAGAAAGAAAGAAAGAAAGAAAGAAAAGAGAAGGAAGAAAAGAAAAGAAAGAAAAGGAAGAAAAAAGCTGTTCATTGTTTTACTGAGATACTGGCAATATGGCTATGCTTTTGAAGTCTTTGTGTATTACAGAGAAACATGGATGAATCTCACAATGTTGGGCAAAACAAGCCAGACACAAAAGAATACACACTATATTATTCCATTTCTTAAAAGCTCAAAATGAAGTAAAACTAAATTATAGAGCCAGCAGTCTCCACTAGTGAAGAAAAACAAACCAGTGACTGGGAGGGGCATGAGAAAGCTTCTGAGGTGGTGGTAATTCCAAATCTTGACCAAGTGGTAGTTACCAGGGTATTCATTTTGTGATCATTCACTGAACTATAATAAATTTACATTTTATGCTCTTTTCTGTATGTGCATTATACTTCACAAACAGTAAATTTTACTTTTACTATTTACTTACTAAAAACTTAGATATAGGGGCACCTGGGTGGCTGAGTCGGTTAAGTGTCCAACTGTGAAATTTCGGCTAGGGCATGATCTCACGCTTCATGAGATCTCACAGTTCTCTCTCCCTCTTTTTGCCCCTCCCCCACTTGCACACCCAGGCCCTCTCTCTCAAGGTAATAAACTTAAAAAAAAAAAAAAAAAAACACTTAGATATATATAACTTAAATATATGCAGATGAAGTAAATGAACCTATCTGGGATTTAATTCAAAATAATTGAGAGGGAGTAGAGGACTGGGGTGAAAGAAGAGTTCCTCATGTTAATGATTTTTGCAGTTGGTGATAAATATACAGGAATTTATTATTTATTACACTATTCTTTACTCCATGCATGTTTAAATTTTTCCATAAGTTTTTAATGTTCATAACCTTAACTACTTCACTTCTAGGAATGATAAGAATATACTAGAAACACAGAAAAACAAATATATAATTAAGTTCACTGTGTTATCTTTAACGCCCCTAAAAGTGAATATAACCTAGTGCCCAATAACAGAAAAACAAGCAAATGAACTATAGAAGGTCACAGCGTAACTTTCACAAAAGTTTAGTGACATGGAAATGATAATAAATTTTGAAAGATATATAAAATTATATCAAGCATAATCTCAGCTACATAAAATACTTTCATGCATGGGAAAAAATTGGAAGATATGCTAAAATGGTGATGCTGGTTAAGTCAGGGATTATGAGTGACCTTCTTGTATTTTTCACCACCAGCATTTGTAACTTTTATCCCTGGGCGGGGGGGAAATCCTCTTAAAAATATTGATTCTATCAAAGTAGAGGGAAGAAAGCAAGAACACTAATAAAGAAGTCATCATTATTATATTCAAAAGACTGATCAGTATGGAAAAAGGTAAACAAAATTTTACCCATGGGAAAATCCCATTTGAACTTTTCTCAAGTCCTTTGTATTATCCCTATATTTAATTACAATTCTAGAGTACAACTAGCCAATAAACTATTTTTAGAATTTAATAGCATATAAAAAAGCATTATACACCCAAAGGAACTTCTTCTTTTCAGAAACTGAATAGAGACTATTTCACAGCTAAGCCAGTGTTTCTGGTTTAAAATCCCGTGGCAATGAACCTATCAGATGCTTGTGAAATGAACAGACACATTTTGATTCAAACAGACATGTGTCAGCTTGCGATTCTACTCCCATTAGAGCTTTAGCAGAAGCCAATGAACTTTATTAATATAGGCAGGTACACATAATCATTCAAATGATTATAATAGAACAAGATTGAGAAATTTTAGCCAATAGTTGTTTTCAGATGGGTCTTAAAACTAAGTCTTTCATCAAATAGCTAGGTAATTAGAAAACTCTCAACCTATGAAAAATGAGAGAAGGCTGTTCTTACAGGGGGGAAGGCTGAGAGTCATAGAGATGTGCTATCTCCCCACACCTAAAACCATCACACACACGTGACCATGGCTTAGAAATTCCTATTCTACTTTTACCCAGTGGAGTTCTTTGGCTCACACCTGGTACAAAGTTGGCACAAGTATGGGGCACCTGGGTGGCATAGTCGGTTGAGTGCCTTGACTTCGGCTCAGGTCATCATCCTGCAGTTTGTGAGTTGGAACCTGGCATCGGGCTCTCTGTTGTCAGCACAGAGCCTATTTCAGATCTTCTGTCCCACCCTCCCTCTGGCCCTCCCTCACTGGTTCTCTCTCTCAAAATAAATACACTTAAAGAAAAAAAAAGATGGCACAAGTATCAAGAGAGGCTGTCCTGAATGGGCTATTACAATGGCCACATGGATTCCATAAAAGGAGAAAAGAAGTATAATTTATTTATTTAGAATTATAAAAACCTTTAGTAAGGCTTTGTACGGAATTTTTACAATGCCCTTTTTTTTTTTTTTAATTAAACTCTACACCCAATGTGGAGCTCAAACTCACAATCCAGAGATCAAAAGTCACATGCTCTACCAAGTGAATCAGGCACCCTCAGAATTTTTAAAATATAGAATCTAGAATAATTCTGTACCACATATGAAGAACTGGTAAAAAAATAAATAAATAAAGTAAAGAAGAAAATAGGTATCTCCAAATGTGTCCCCCATAACATAATGCTAGGGACAGTTCCTAGTATTTTCATAAATGACATAGAAGACAACATGGGGTAACAATACAAACGGAGGGAGATAAATTGAGAAAGAGCTCACAAGCCAAGTGAATGAATGTTGTATAATTAGCCTTTCACTTGGGCAAGTGTAAGGGAGAAGGCCTAGAGAATAATACATATAATACTTAATCTGAACTAGTTTTATCCAATAAAAAGTCACCCAAATCTATGCTGACACCTTATTACATTAGCCAAGAATCTCTGGTAGGGTTGTTCATAAAGTACTCTCCAAAAGTGGTAAATTAAATACTACCACAGATGTAAAGATTAATATAAATAAATCAAAATTATATTTTTACCTCTGTATAAAACCATGGTATTCTCTCCCAGTCAATGGCACCACCCATCAACCAACAACTAAAGCCAAGAACCCAGAAGTCACCCTCCTCTCCAAGAACATCGAATGAGATCACCAAGTCCCATCAACTCTGTGTCAAAATACCTTGACTCAGTCTAGCCTCTACCTCCATTCTTGATACCAAACCTCTAGTTATCATTTCTTTCTAAACTATTATAATAGATTCTTAAGGCGCCTGGGTGGTTCAGTTGGTTAAGCGTCAAACTTTTGATACCTCGTGAGTTCGAGCCCTGCATTGGGCTCTGTGCTTACGGCACAGAGCTGGCTTGCGATTCTGTCTCTCCTCTCTGCGCCTCACCTGTTTGTGCTCTCTCTCTTAAAATAAATAAATAAACTTAAAAAAACAATAAAAGTTAACTATAATAGTAGATTCTTATTTCATTCCCTTGCCTCTGCAATTTTTCCGCTACCAGCCTATCCTCCACAACACCCTCCACGGGCAATCTCTCTAAAACAAAAGCATCATCAGGCCTCTTCCACATTTACAGTTCCTCTAACATCTTCCCATTTCCAATTGAATAAAGTACATACAACATTACAGGATTGACTTTTTGCATCGCAGATTCCCTCCCATCCTTATGTTCCAATAACTCTAAACTACTGGCAATGCTCTTTTGAGCTTGTAACGCTGTCTCATACGCATTTGCCTCTGGACATGCTGCTTCCTCTACTTGGAATTTCCTTCCTTGCCCTCTGACATGCTTGGACCATACTTAATGTTCCAATACCCAACTTAGTAGTTTCCTTCTCATTCTCACCTTTCTCTTGCCTCTATACTTTGTACTTCCTAAATTTCATTTATCACAGTATAGCATAATTATTTGTTTATATGGCTCTTATCAGACTATGAGAGGTTACAAGATATTCATTTCTATATACGCAGTACATTCATTAAGCACCAACAGTATGCCTGACAATGTTTGTTAAATAAATGAGCACAAAGCCAAAAAGAACAAAACTTCTGAACCTATAATTCCCGTAGTTTTAATAACCACACTAAAAAATAGTTAACAGGTAGAAAAAGATGTGGACAAAGGCAATTATAATAATTAAAGAAAAAAAAGCAACTTCCATGTAAGGAAAGACTAAATAGGCTTCTTCAATTTAGAAAGTCTGAGATGTTTTATAACTAAAGGTACAAAAAGAAAACGGGACGATACTGTTTACTAAATCCTGAAAGCATGCAACCAGGCAGCAACACAGTATCTTAAAAGGAGTTCTTTTTAGGAATTCCATTTCTAAAAAATTCCCTTTATTTAACAGAGAATAAATTTAAACTCAAGGTATTCAGCCAAAACAATGGTGGAAGTGGGCCACATATGAAGCACTTAGCATGATGCCAAGCACAAAATTTACATCTGAGATATACTATTACATGGTTTCTATCAGTAAAGTGTGCAACTCCCTCTACAGGAAGTCAATGAATACCAACAATAAGCACTTTTCAGTCCACAACAACCTGTCGCAGGTAACACTGAGGCAGACGTTTATTGCTAAGAAAGCACCTTGGTAATCACTATATTGTACACCTGAAACTAATTTAACACTGTTAACTATACTAGAATTAAAATAAATAAAATAAGCTCCTTGGTATAGAAAGTGAATGAGCATGTACACCTGCTACAGCAAAAAAGCAACCTCTACTTTTTGATATGTCTTATTCTGCTATACCATTCACTCAAGTCTGCCTAATTAAGGCCTGTACTTTATCTTTCCTTCCTTTAACCAATCATGGAGAAGTTTCCACTGACAGAAAGCCATGCGTGTGTGCTAGGTGCATATATAAAGATATAAATACACACACACACACACACACACACACATTTCGCTTTTGCTAGCAGCATTAAGCAGCAGTCTTCAAATACTTCTGGACTGCCTCTCATTCAAAGACACTCTGGCTATACAGCTATGATCAGTAGCTTAGAAAAATGTCCAAAATTCAACATATGAAGAAAAGTGTTTTTGTTTTTTTTTCTTTAAAAAATTTTAATGTTTATTTTTGAGAGAGAAAGAGAAAGACAGAGAGAAATCATGAGCAGGGAAGGGGCATAGAGAGGCAGAGACAGAATCCGAAGCAGGCTCCAGGCTCCGAGTTGTCAGCACAGAGCCTGACGCGGGGCTCGAACTCATCAGCTATGAGATCATGACCTGAGCCAAAGTTGGATGCTCAACCGACTGAGCCACCCAGGCACCCTGAGAAAAGTTAAAACTTTTTTTTAAACTTATTTTTAAAAAAATAACTTTAAGGGGCACCTGGGTGGCTCAGTTGGTTGAGCGTCTGACTTCGGGTCAGGTCATGATCTCAGAGTTTGTGGGTTTAAGCCCTGCATCCGGCTCTGTGCTGACAGCTCAGAGCCTGGAGCCTGCTTCAGATTCTGTGTCTCCTTCTCCCTTTGCCCCTCCCCCATTCGTGTTCTGTCGCTTTCTCAAAAATAAGTGAGCATTAAAAAAAATTTCTTTTAAATAACTTTAAGCTATGAAGCTTAAATTACAGTAACTAACTATAATTTTTTTTTTGAACACGCAGAAAACAAACTAAAATAATTCCACTGGTTCTCAAACTTTACCATCTACCAGAATCACCTGGTGGGCTTATTGAACCCAGAGTGTCTGATTCAATAAGTTTGGGGTAGGACCTGAGAATGTATTTCTAACAAGCTCCCAGATGATGTGGTCAGGAGCACTTTGAAAACAACTAGTTTAAACAATTAGAACTGAAGAAGACCTCGCAGATGAATAACATAAAGCCTGAACAACTACCACAGTCTTTCTGATTACCAATCTAAGGTTCTTTCCATTGTTAGGGTTCAGCTATTATGTTATAAATATTTCATGTATCTTTAGGAAGTGCAATTTTGTCCAATTCAACAGACATTTTTCTGAACACTTACATAAGACATGATCCTTGCCTTAAAGAAGTCTACTCTAGCTGGATGAAGACAGACTCACTGTCAAATAATTACAACCCAAAGTGACTGGTCCCACAACAGAAATGCATGTAATGTGCCTCAGGAATGTAACAGAGGAGAACTCCAGAGAAGACTATCTGGGGACTTTGGAGGGTAATTAGGAGCGTACCAGGAGGACAGAACGGGGTGGGAGGGAGAGCATTTTAGAGATGCACATTCACAGAAAAAAAAAAAAAAAATCTATCAAGCACCTACTGTGGACCAGACACCGTACTAAGTATGGGGATAGAACAGTGAGAAAAGGTATGGTAGTAGCCTTTAATGAGGCTTACAATCTGAAAGGGAAACAAACAATAATTCAAGTAAACATAAAGTTGCAATTTTGATAAGTGTTATGCGTAAGAGATATTTTATGAGAATGTATAACAGGAAGATCTAGTCAAAGAAATGCTTCCCTACAAAAAGGGTCTGAAGGATGGTACCTTGGCATTCTATACAACATGTTCAAACCTTTGTGCGTAAGAATGTTTGTAGACACTATTACTGTTAAGTGAACACTGTGCCTCCTTTCAAAGTTCAAAGGAGGGATATTGGTAGTCTACTACTCAACTCTACAAGACAAAAAGACTGTCAATTAGCTTCTTCACACTGCCTGGCAATGACTATGAATACTCATGCCCATTATCTAGGAAACCCATTTCCCAATATCAACAAACAGGGGAACTTTACTAATTATGAAAATAGCCTGGCGAACACAGTATAAGAGCAAGGGTAACCAGATGGTCTTAAGAAATGAGTAGTGTGTTCCTTCTTTCTCTATCCAGTGACCATAACAAGTGAAGCAATCAGACATGGCAAATTCTTGTTCCTTGTCTCCCTTCTCTTTGATTCTGTTCTAAACATCACCCTCCTCATAACTGTGAGCACTCAACCACAGAATGGAATAGATTAATTTTATTACATTATGCTTTGTCTTCATAAAAAGTTAACCAACCAGCAATATGAGTCTTAATGATGTAAACAGTACTATGCTATGCCAGGGAAACCATGCCCTGTCCTCATGGAGCATACAATATAGACATAATTAAATTTTCTACCTTGGGGGCGCCTGGGTGGCTCAGTTGGTTGAGCAACCAACTTCAGCTCAGGTCATCATCTCACAGTTTGTGGGTTCAAGCCCCGCGTTGGGCTCTGTGCTGACAGCTCGGAACCTAGAGCCTGCTTCAGATTCTATGTCTCCCTCTCTCTCTGCCCCTCTCCAACTTGTGCTGTCTCTGTCTCTGTCTCTCTCTCAAAAGTAAGTAAACATAAAAAAATTTCTATCTTGTACGCAGTTAGACATCATGAGAGATACGGAAAAAAATTATGAGGATTCAAGAAAGAGGTTTCCTTCTACACACAGGACTAAGGAAGAGTATCACAAATGAGCTTTAGAAGATGAGAACTAAAGGGGCACCTGGGTGGCTCCATCGGTTAAGTATCTGACTCCTGATTTCAACTCAGGCGTGATTTCAGGGTCGAGACTGAGTCCCGCACTGGGTTCCATGCTGAGCATGGAGCCTGCTTAGGATTCTAGAAAGAAAGAAAGACAGACAGAAAGAGAAAAAGGATAAACTTTACCTTTAAAAAAAAAAAAAAATGAGAACTAGGGTAGAGACAGGGAGACAAAATAGCACAAGTGTGTGGAAAAAAACAAGAAGGTAGCTTGGTTTGGCTGGAACGTATATAAGTTAAGAGTAGCTAATAAGACTATAGTCAATTAGGGCCTGAATATCAGGCTAAGGAGTTTGTGCCTACAATGGCAAACGCTTAAGTTAACCAAGCACTTATAAACAATTTCCAAAAAGTAAGTTTTATTTTCACTAATTCCACACATGAAAAATTAAAGTTCCCAGGGGTGCTTGGCTGGCTCAGTCATAGAGCATACAACTCTTGATCATAGGATCATTGAGTTCAAGCCTCGCATGGGGGGTAGAGTTTACTTAATAAAAAATAAAAATAATAATAAAGAAATGAAGTTAAAAAAAGGTAAGTTTAATAAGCTGAAATTCAAAGCCAGGTCACATGAACCAAAGCCTAGTGTCCCTCCCATACCACCAGTGACTACAGAATGGGAAAGCTACAGAGAATAGGAACAACACGATCAGAACCTTGGAGCATAAACATTAAGAAATGACGGAGGGACACCTGGCTGGCTGGCTCAGTCAGTAGAGCATCTGACTCTTAACCTTAGAGTCATGAATTCAAGCTCTACATTGGGCGTGAAGTCTACTTAAAAAATAAATAAATAAAATTAAAATTTTTTTAATTTAGGGGTTCCTGAGTGGCTCAGTCGGTTAAGCGTCTGACTTCGGCTCAGGTCATGATCTCACGGTTCGTGAGTTCAGGCCCTGCGTTGGGCTCTGTGCTGATGGCTTGGAGCCTGGAGCCTGCCTCAGATTCTGTGTCTCCCTCTGTCTGTCCCTCTGCTGCTTGCACTCTGTCTCTCACATTGTCTCAAAAATAAATAAACACAGGGGCGCCTGGGTGGCGCAGTCGGTTAAGCGTCCGACTTCAGCCAGGTCACGATCTCGCAGTCCGTGAGTTCGAGCCCCGCGTCGGGCTCTGGGCTGATGGCTCAGAGCCTGGAGCCTGTTTCCGATTCTGTGTCTCCCTCTCTCTCTGCCCCTCCCCCGTTCATGCTCTGTCTCTCTCTGTCTCAAAAATAAATAAAACGTTAAAAAAATAAATAAATAAATAAATAAATAAAATTTAAAAATAAATAAATAAATAAATAAATAAACAAACATTAAAACAAATTTAAAAAAAAAATTTTTTTTTAATTTAAATGGCAGTGGGAACTATCAAACAATGAATACTAGTAATTCATCGGGTCTTAGCTACTGATTAAACATGAGGGATAACAGACAAAGGAGTAATAGTTGATAACACCATTAAAAAAAAAAAAAAAAGCAGTGGTCTCTTCCATCTTAAAATATAACACACAAAAACCTAAGAGAGCCTTCTCTGGATCCTACACTTTAACTTGTAGCTACAACCTGCTCCCCTTCTCTCTTCACAGCCAATGTCTCTAAATGTCTCTTCTTTCATGATGTTTAATGTAACATTTATCTGATGTGTTCTCCCAAATGCCACTGAAACCCGTTTAGTCACCATTAACCTCTATGTTGCCAAATCCAATGAAAATCTCAGCCTCTGGGTAGCATCCACCTCACTTGACCACTGCCCTCCTCTTTTTTTACATTCTCAGTATGAAATGTTGTTTATGTAGCCCCTTCTTCTGTCATTTTCCTGACCTATAAAATTGAAATAAAAGCACCTTCTTCATAGTTATGAGCATTAAGTGAGTAAAAATACACTAATGCTTAACACGGTGCTTGATGAACAGTACCACAGTTTCCTGTCTTCCAAGATACCAGTCTCTCTTGATTTTCCTCATACTTTTCTGCACACCCCTACCCCCCGCAATACCTTTGTAAGCTTACTCCACGTCTACCCAACTTCATTGACCATACCTATGCCAACGAGACACAACAAACCCTTCCTGTGGCCCAGAACCAGTTACCTACTCAACAGTTCTACCAGATGTCTCATAGGTATCTCACATTCAATCTATCCAAACTTACTCAAAACTGAGCTTATGTTCTTCCCTTCTATCTCCAGCCCTGCCCTTCCTTCAGTGTGCCCTATCTTGATAAAAGGACTACACCACAAGCCATTCACATGAGAAAACCTTGAGAGGCATGTTTACATGTACCCCCTTAAACTCACCCTCCCATGTATCCAAGGAACCAAAGTCCTATGATTCTATTTTCTAAATATTCCATAACCTCCCGAATTCCACTGCTCACATTCGCAACTATATTGCCGTCTTACCTCAACCACTGTAGTAGCCTCCTACTTGGCGTCATCAAATCCATTCTCCCTCCCTCCCTGATCCCTTCCCTATCCTGCAGCTGTTTATCAGTCCACCCATATTAGTCCTCTGATAAACTTCTGCCTTCCCACCATCTTCAAGATAAAGCCTTACTTGACCTGACCCCTGACTATCTTGTCAAGATTTTAACTCTCTCCTCCATCTACTTCTTTGCACTACACTAGCCTTTTTGGTCTTGCTTGGTTGGTAGGTTCTTCAAACACATCAGATTCCTTCCAATCTCAGGGTTTCTGCATATGCTAATGACTTCCTTTTTGACTGGTTACCTCTTACCCTTCTGGTCTCAGTTTTACTTTTTAAGTTTACTTACTTTTGGGCAGTGGGGGGAGGTAGGGGCAGAGAAAGAGGGAGACCAAGGATCCAAAGCCGGTTCCATGCTGACAGTGGAGAGCCCAACACATGAACCGCGAGATCATGACCTGAACTGAAGTCGGGCGCTTATGCCCAACTGAGCCATCCAGGAGCCCCCCAGGTCTCAGTTTTAAAGGCTTTCTCAGGAAAAGTGTTCTCTGATGCCTCCTCCCACTCCTGAAGTTTAGATTAGGTCACCTTATTATATATTCTCACTGCATCCTATATTTACCTTTGTAGTCCTTTGCATAACTATAATTGACATTACTAGCAGAAATATTTAATTACTGACTTCCCCACCGGACTGTAAGCTTCATGACAAAAGGACCATGCCTGTCTTGCTCATCACTGTATCCCAGTGTCTTTGTTTGGTGTCTGACACAAAGTTATAATATTTTCTCATTCATACCACAGGATTTTACATTAGCTGGTCCCTCTACCCAGAGCTCTTTTGACACAGATTTGGTCCCCTAAGCCCTTGAACTTCACAAGAATGACTCCACACATCCTTCAAGTCTCAGTCACAAAATGCCATCTTCTCAGGGAGCCTTTAGTGATCATCTAATCTCAAGGAGCAATCCTTACCCTAATAAGTACAGATGACCCTTGAACGACATGGGTTTGAACTGCATGGGTTCACCTACATGCAGATTTTTTCTGATCAACATAGCACAGTATTGTGGATGTATTTTCTCTTCCTTATGATTTTCTTTACATTTTCTCTAACTTACTTTATCATAAGAATACAACAGGGGTGCCTGGGTGGTTGGTTCAGTTGGTTGAGCGTCTTAATTTCAGCTTAGGTCATGAGCTCACAGTTCGTGGGATCGAGCCCTGCAGGGTCTGCACTGGTAGCATGGAGTCTGCTTGGGATTCTCTCTCTCTGCCCCCACTCCTGCTCATATTCACATGCATGCGTGTGCACACTGTCTCTCAAAATAAACATTTAAAAAGAGAATACAACATATATATAACATACAAAACTTATGTTAATTGACTATTTATGTTGCAGGAAGGCTTCCAGTCAAAATAGGCTATTACGACTTAAGTGTTTGGGGAGTCACAAGTTACACACGGATTTTCAACTGTGCAGAGGGTCACTCCCCCTAGCCCCCATGTTGTCCCAGGCTCAACTGTATTTCATCAACTTCTTAATTTCTTCAAAGCAATCAGCACTATTTGAAAGCACAGTATTTGGAAGTTCTAAAAAGTAAGGCCCAAGTAGCTGGCACAGTGAAAGAAAGCACTGAACAAACATTTATGCGAATGAATCTCCTGAATGAGAAAAGATTACCTGGGGAACACCCAAAGTTCAGCAACAAAACATATACAAACTGTCCTTCAACAAAGTAGAAAAAGAAGCAGTACAGTTTAGAAGGCTTGGTAGCCAGACTGCCCACTTTGGATCCGGACTCTTACTCTTGTTGGCTGGATAACCTAACCTCAGACAAGTTACTTAATTGTACTTGCCTCAGTTTCCAAACCAGAAAATGGGAATCACAGAACCTATCTCAAAGGGTTGCTGAGAATTAAGTCAGTTATATGTGTAAAGTGCAGCACCAAGCACACAGTATGCACTCAATTAATGTGTACTATTATCCATCAGATCGGACTTTTTCCTACCTTGTTTTAAATACACAGGGTGACTTTTCCTTTATCTTATCCACTCAAAAAGGCTCACCATGTTTTTTTTTTTGTTGTTCACCACACAACTCCAAGGGCACCTTTCAGATAGATTCAGATATCTGAATGGCACCTTTGGGAATTGTGCAACATGGTAGCACCATCCTCAAGTTCTGGCAACCCCCTCCCCCTGGATTATGATGATCAGAAGATAAAGATGATCAAAAGACACAAGAAACAGAGAAGTACTTTGGAAACTATGAAAGTACTATACAGTACTATTTATGAATCTACATTCTCTTGAAGTCACTGTCAGAAACAAGAGTGTGTTGGCCAGATTACTGCCCTGACAGGAAAGAGTTCCTAGCTTCCATGATCCATGGATATAAAGAGATGGATTAAGATTGGGGCTACCCTGAATTCACACTGAGGGCCACAACCAGCTCATGAAGTTGTTTCTTAAGAATGGTCACAGGGTATTGAGCTACAGGGCAATTCATTATATTTCAATATTTGCTCACATCAATACCACAGCTTTTATCTCATTTTTCTATCCTTCAAAGAGAATATCAAAAGGAAATTTCTTGTTGTAACTTAATTATTGATCTCAAGACAGTGCATACTTACTTACTTTGGTTATCCAAATAAGCTGATTTCAAGATAAATTAAAAGGAGTATTAAATTGGCACCTGGGTTGAGGATTTTCCATAACCATTTAGTTTTTGACAATTGACAACAAAACCCTTCATACTTACTTTGGGCAAAGCCCTAGGGAAACGCAGTTTGAGAAGGCTTTTGAAATGTTCTGTGTTAGACTTAAAACTCTTAAGATTAACAGCAGAAAATCAGGATGGACACATAGAACCTATCTACTGGATATTTCTCTTTAAATCAGGGTTTTCAATCTCACACTGTTGACATTCTGGACTAGATAACCCTGCTCTGTGGGGGGTTGAGCTGTGCGTTTAGGATATTTTAACAGCATCCTTGGCCTCTACTCACTAGAATACCAGTAGTACTTCCCTAATCTGACAATCAAAAATGTCTCCAGGGGCACCTGGGTGGCTCAGCTGGTTAAGCATCCAAGTTCAGCTCAGGTCATGATCTCACAGTTCATGGGTTCAAGCCCCATGTCAGGCTCTGTGCTGACACCTCCTTGGAGCCTAGAGCCTGCTTCAGATTCTGTGTCCCCCTCTCTCTCTGACCCTCCCCTGCCCACACTCTGTCTCTCTCTCTCAAAAATAAATAAACATTAAAAAAAAATGTCTCCTGATATTGCCAAATATCCCAAAGAGGCAAACTCACACCCAGTCGAGAACCCTTGCTTTAAGTAATCTGTTCCAATTTTCTAAAACATCTACCCAATATTTTCTCCTCTCCCTTTCAAAACTCCTTCCTTTGGGGCACCTGGGTGGCTCAGTCAGTTGAGCTTCCGACTTCGGCTCAGGTCAAGATCTCACGGTCTGTGAGTTCGAGCCCCGTGTCTGGCTCTGTGCTGACAGCTCAGAGCCTGGAGCCTGCTTCAGATTCTGTGTCTCCCTCTCTCTCTGACCCTCCCCCACTCATGCTCTGTCTCTCTCTCAAAAATAAATACACATTAAAAAAAATTTAAAGGGGCGCCTGGGTGGCTCAGTCGGTTGAGCGTCCGACTTCGGCTCAGGTCATGATCTCGCAGTTCATGAGTTCAAGCCCCATGTCGGGCCCTGGTGCTGACAGCTCAGAGCCTGGAGCCTGCTTTAGATTCTGTGTCCCCCTTTCTTACCACCCCACCCCTGCTTGTGCTCTGTCTCTCTCTGTCTTTCAAAAATGAATAAACATAGGGGCGCCTGGGTGGCGCAGTCGGTTGGGCGTCCGACTTCAGCCGGGTCACGATCTCGCGGTCCGTGAGTTCGGGCCCCGCGTCAGGCTCTGGGCTGATGGCTCAGAGCCTGGAGCCTGTTTCCGATTCTGTGTCTCCCTCTCTCTCTGCCCCTCCCCCGTTCATGCTCTGTCTCTCTCTGTCCCAAAAATGAATAAACGTTGAAAAAAAAAAAAAAATTAAAAAAAAAAATGAATAAACATAAAAAAAAATTAAAAAAAAAATTTTAAACTCCTTCCTGATCTTCCTAATAACCCAGACTTAATCCCAGGGTCCACCTTAATTCTTCATTCGCCTCCCAAATCCTCAGAAATCCCTAAGTACAATTCCCTCTATGACAGGTCAGTTCTCTTGTCGAAACAGCTGGTGATTAAGATGATACTGAAACTCGGCACTTGTGATCCCCAATCAAGCACTTTTTTCCATCATAACATGCTGCTAGCCATCAGTCACCAAGTTTTGTGAGTCCTTCATTTTTCCTCCCTTTCTATTTCTATTAACTATTCTCCAGAACAGTGGTTCTCAAACTTCTGCATGTATCAGAATCACCTGGCCTGTTAAAGCACAAATTGCTGGGCCCCAACACAGGGTTTCTAATACAGTAAATACAGAGCAGGGTCCCCCAAATTTGCATTTCTAACATGTTCCCAGATACCCAGATAATGCTGATGCTGCTGGTGAGGGAACCACACTTGGAGAACCACTGCCCTAGAGCTCAGATACCTATCACCTTAAGAGATAACTTATTTCAATATTCTTTCGGACACATCCCAGACCTGAAACTGCAAAAATATTACTCCTAAAACACCACTTTGATCAAATTGCTATTTGATTAAAAACAAACCACAACTTCCAATGGCTCTCTATGGTCCATACCTGGCCTTCATAATTGTTTAAAGTATGTTCCCAACATTATGAACAGTGCCTCCCAAAACAAATCTACTTTAGTCCTATGAATCTAATGAGCATCCTCAGGATAGGCCTAATAAGTGTCCCACTCCATAGTAAAGCTTATGCTGTCTTTACCTCCTGTAAGGCCACCCTCTTCCCTCCTCCTCTCTACCTACCTGAAGGAGGCCTTCACCACTGTATCTGCCAAAACCACTCGCTTGGTCACTATCTGCTGCCTTCTATCTTTATGGTTTAAGTTTTTACCAAGTACTCACAGATAGAGAAAACCCCCAAGAACCTAAAATTTAAAACAGAAAACAATGATATGAGTGACATGCATAAATAAAAGGCTTGACATACACACAAACTGCACAAATACTGCTGTTTTAATAGATCAAGTGCAATAAGCTCAAAGTTCACAAAAAGAATGTGCCAACTTTAGCTAAACATGATAAAACACTGACTGTCAAATATTTATAGCTATCTCATTTAGGATGTTAGGATCTGTGAGGGAAGAAATTTTAAAAGCAGTTTCAAAAAACGAGAAAGTACTTAGTCTGCAACTTTCTACAACAGGAGTGGCTATCATTTGTTTTCTGTATGAGATAACACTGCTAGAAAGATGACAAGGTGTGACACAAGAAACATGGGGTTCAAGGTCTGGTTCCATTCCTCACCAACTTTGTGATCTTGGCCAAGTCACAGGCTAAAGGTTCCATTTCCATTAAAAAAAAAAAAAAAAGTTTAAAACTATACCATCTACCTTATAGGCAGTTTTGAGAATTAAATAAGGTAATGTATATGAAAGAACTCAGCCTAGTATGTGGCTCATAAATGCTTACTGAATTCTAACATTTGTTGACATAAAAGCACAAAGCAACAATATAGGATTATTCCAAAAATGAGATTACACAGAGCAAATCAATGAAAACTACAGTCAAGGATGTCCACTTCCCAAGAAGAAAAAAAAAATTTTTTTAACGTTTATTTATTTTGAGAGAGCGAGCAAGCAGGGGAGGGGCAGAGGGAGAGAGAGAATCACAAGCAGGCTCCATGCACAGAGCCTGACCATGGGGCTTGATCTCATGATCCATGAGATCGTGACTTGAGCCAAAATCAAGAGTTGGATGCTTAACTGACTGACCCACCCAGGCGCCCCCAAGAAGAAAAATTTTGCAGGACATAAAATAATGCCATGTCTCTCTGAATGGTATACAGTAAATATATCAATTCTTTGGCTTAATGATCAAAACCAAAACTTGAGAATAACACAAACACCATCACTTGCAACTCTGCAACTTTAAGGCTATCTAAAAGCCAGCTAAAACCTTGAAATAGAAGATTTAGGACAGGATTAGAGGTAGGAGAACTTAAAATTCAGAATGAGCTTTTAAAGTTAACATTTTTTCATTTGTAATGGCCCAAACACTATAAATATGTAAATATGTTCATCTGGGATGTGTGCTAAGCATATACAATATATATACATATATCACATATATATACATACACATATATATGTATGTGTATATATATCATATCTGTATATATATCGTCATAGCTTAAAGCTTCTGGTTCAAGGTGCCTGGGTGGCTCAGTTGATTAAGCATCTTACTCTTGATATCAGCTTAGGTCATGATCTCATGGTTGTGAGATTGAGCCTCACGTCCATGCTCAGCGTGGAGCCTGCTTGGGATTCTCTCTATCCCTCTACCACTCATTCTCTCTCTCAAAAGTAGCTTCTGGTTCTATGTACACTGCAAGACATACCCAGGTATTTGGCTCATCCCCAGTCACCAAATTATCCTCCATTCCAGTGGCTTATTCCTAGCACTCAAGAAATTGGTAGCAAAGAAAAGTATTTATCAGGGCTTTCAACAACATCAACAAATACTTATTGAGCCCTTTCTGTGTTGTAGACGGAGTACTTTCTCTTTTTTTTGAGGCTACTTATTGAGCACTTTCTATGTGTAAGGCACTATTTGAAGCATCCAGTATATACCATAAACAAAAAGAAAGTCTCAACTCTCAAGGAGCATATACTCCAAAGGAGAGAGATGCACAAACAAACAAGTATGGTACTGATTAGTGCTCAGCAAAATAAAACAAGAGAAAGTGATAGGGCTTAAATACAGTCCTCATTATGTGTCCCTAAAATATAGCTTACTGTGGAAGACTGATGCATAAGAATAAAGAATTAGCTCCCTCATTATTTGCATTTTGAATCACCCAAAAAATGGGCAACAAGTTTTTCCTACATCATCAGTAAGGAGGCTGCAACACTCGGAACAATGTACTCCTCCACCAACACAGTTGAAGGTTAAGTCTAATGAAATAATTATAAGTAAGCAAATTCAACAATTTAGATCATCTTAATTTTTTTTCCAGTTGTTAACAGTACGATACTTTCATGCTAGGAAAAAAAATGGCTTAAAACTAGGATTTTATTTTGCCTAGTCCATTCTTGGTCAGAATAGACCTTAGTGTGGTCAGAAAGACCACTCATTCAGAGTAGGACTGTTTGCAAAAGGGATGAGCTGCTGAATCTGGGAAGACAATTTTTAAGGGTACCCCAAAGAATGGTGAGAATATCACTAGGGCTTCAGTGCCCCCAGTTTCTTACAAAAGATAAATGATTTAGCTGTTTCGAAGAAAACCGTATGTTGGGAACATTAACAGTACTGAACATCCAATAGTATAAGAACATCCTTTAGAATATCTCTTAATGTCATCATCAAGATTGACAAGCAAACTGAATTCTCAAGTAAATCGACAACTCCTTCTTCAGATAACACCACTAGACTTAGGCGAATTCAGGAGGAAAAATATTCAGGTTACATAATTTCTTTTACCAGGAAGTATACTGTCTTCACTTTCTTTTACAATGATTTAGGTGTCCGTTTGTTTCTACAATTGCCTTTGGCAGAAGCTAATGAATTTTTTCCATACTAAATGTAACAATGTGTACAAAATATTATACACGTTGAAGGCACATATCATAATCCAGTGTATTAAAATATTTAACAAGGGCCATCTCTTCCAATAAAAATGGAAAAAGTCCCATGTTAAAGTGATACTACATAGCATAGAAATCTTAAGCATTTAAATGCACATTATTTTGCCCTTGATTTTCTATGCAATAATAAGGATTGCTCTGGATTGGTATGATTTTAGAAACCTGAAAGATCATTATAATTGCTAAGGATTTAACTTAACATTTTAGATTAAGAAACTGTAAGGTATTATACTGAACATTCTCTACAAATAAATACTTAAATATACACGGACAGTAACAAACATCCAAAACTGCTCCAACACTTTGGCTCGTGAAATCAAATGGGAAAAAAAAAAAGTTCCATCTTCAGTACTTGTCAATATTTCTCAATAAGGTTCTCCATCTAAATTTACCAGAAACATAGAAATAAATCCTCTTTACCTCAGGACAACCAAATACCCACCCATCGCCAACACTGAAGCTTCTATCCCTCTCACTGGACTACCCTTTCAAGTGTATCAATTTGCCTTAGAGATCTATCTGGCTTTGTTCTAGGAATCTATACACAAAACTACTAATCTTCTCATTAAAAAACAAAACAAAACAAAACAAAACAAAACAAAACAAAACAAAACAATGTCTTGCTTAGGAATAATCAAACATTGTTCGCCCACCCTTGTCATTTCCTACTCTGCAAAACAAGCATTCTCGCTCCAGAAAGTAGAGCGAATATCCCAAATGTACTACATACACACCATCTTCAAAGGTACAATTTCTCTTCCACATGTAATAGTAAACAGATTGGCAAAAGGCATGCCATTTTTTTTTAAACGAGCTGTTTCTGACTTTAAAAAATGACAAAGAGGGGGCGCCTGGGTGGCGCAGTCGGTTGAGCGTCCGACTTCAGCCAGGTCACGATCTCGCGGTCCATGAGTTCGAGCCCCACGTCAGGCTCTGGGCTGACGGCTCAGAGCCTGGAGCCTGTTTCCGATTCTGTGTCTCCCTCTCTCTCTGCCCCTCCCCCGTTCATGCTCTGTCTCTCTCTGTCCCAAAAATAAATAAACGTTGAAAAAAAAAATGACAAAGAGGACACAAACATAATCAAAACTTGTCAAATTCAGCCTATGCACTTGAGAAATAGCTATATCATCAGCAAAAAGCACTGATATGATCTATTGTTAGATCATTACTATTAACAGCATTCTTACTAATAAAAATACCACTTTTTTTTCTTAAAGATAGGTAAAAGGTCCAAAATACAAAAAAGTCATTCCAAAATGAGTCTAGACTCAGGCTTTTAATACTGGTATTCTGTTTTCTCTCTCAAGAGGCTACTTTGAAGGTATATCACAGAGGGATGCCTATTTAGGTTTTGTCCCCTAAAACAACATGGAAGTAACATTTAAAAACACTATAATCAATGTACTAGATAATTCCATTCAATTTGACAAATATATATTATACGAGACCATGAAAATTTTAATCACTAAGCCAAATAAGTAAACCTGTCATTTGTCTCTTTCAAACTTTATCCTCTATGACCAACAGCTGCAAAACAAAAATAAGTTCTACACTTTAGCCTAAAGACAAGGTGTTAAAAAATAGTTAACTACTATAAAAATCAGCCTTTATAGCCTTAAAATTCCTCGAGTAAGATCTAACTTAATCAATGTTGGATCAATAGGAGCACTCACCAGAGAAAGAGAGAGAGAGAGAGAGAGAGACAGACATGAAGTTTGGTAGGCAAACTTGTCACTCAAATAAGCTGCCAACATGCTCTCACATCAAAAATTATGGTATAGAAGGGATTTACACTTCAGATATAATTTGGTCATGTAATCTTAGAAAGGAAAATACATGGGACGCCTGGGTGGCTCAGCTGGTTAAGCATCCGACTTCAGCTCAGATCATGATCTCACAGTTAGTGAGTCTGAGCCTTGCGCCGCAGGGCTCTGTGCGGACAGCGAGGAGCCTGGAGCCTGCTTCGGATTCTGCGTCTCCCTCTCTCTCTGCCCCTCCCGTGTGTGTGCGAGCTCTCTCTAAAATACGTGAACATTTAAAAAAACTAAAAAAAAGGAAAACAGACATCAGTCACTCTAAACTTCAGAATTATCACCCAAGATTCTAAATAAGAGCCCCCAAAATACCTGATGTACCCTCTTATACAACACTGCTACAATAGCACATGAACCAAAAGAAAAAATATGCTAGATAAGGAAAGGGTTAATGTGTGCAACAGGTAGCACTTTATGATTTAAAAAAAAAAAAAAAAAAAACTTGCCAGGACAAAAGTCACAGATTCCTTGGATCTCCTTACCGCTACCTCCCTATCTTAAAAATGTTAAAAAATGTGAAGAACTTTTGCTAGCTGAAGAAAAGGCTCTTCCTTTGAATGACTGGATCCCAAGATCCAAGATCCCTCAGGTATTTATGTAACAGCTCAACAATTCTTACAGGCCTGACATGATACAAATGAATTCCCCATATAGAGCTGGGAATAATCACCTGGGAAGAGAATTTTGCAGCATCCTTTCTTCCACGTTCCCAAAGCTTAAGAAATGTCAAAACAAAAACCAATCCTTAGCACACAAAATTTCACTACTGATACACGTAGTTTATTTCTAAAAGCTAAAGAAATGCATTCTCAATACACGAATTGGGAGACAAGAGGCAAATCTCTGAAATAAGACTTGCCAGAACATATGCCTGCTAGATATACTTGCCAATGCACTCCACACCTTTGTAAGAGTCACATTTAAAAAAAGAAAAAGTAGCCTTTTCTCAAAAAGAGTGGAGATCATCAGAAAATAGATTATAGAATCACTCTTTCCCCCCCTAAATTCAGTCTAAAATGCAGACCTAAAGAAGACCACCACAAATTCCTTCAGTAATCTTCTAGGTCTTTCAGTTTACCAAAATTCACACAGTACAGACAATTCTTTGGTTTTCCCCAAACCTTACTCTACAGACACAATTCAAATTCCTGAAATATATGGTGAGAATATTAATAAAGTTCTCTTTCACTAGGAAATACCAAAATCAAATTCTTAAACTCCAGTAGGGAAACCCTGAAAGTAGGTCTTAAAGCAGCAAGCATTCATATGCACACACAAGGAAATTCCCTCCAAATCATTACTAAGTAAAAATTTCTTTCAACAAGATGCATCTCATATTTCCCTCCCAAAAATACAAAACACAGAACTTTTGGTATTCCACATTTTCACTCAGTCCCCACCAACCCTCTAAACCTATCAGTATTACTTGTGTGTTAAAAAATAAAAATAAAAATCCATAGTTCTACTCCCCAGCTCAAAGCCACAAATCCTGACACACCATAATCTACAAAATAATATAGAACTATCCTTCCTCAGTTTCGCCCCTAAGATTTACATTCTAATCTAACTTAATCAGATTACGTATCAGTATTGCAAAATTAGTAATCCTTGTCACGTTGTAATCCACAAAATCCTTTGATTTACAATAGTTTGTATAGAAATTAAGACTACATATACAAGTCCATTTCCAAACAGGATGAGTATTAAGGCTCTAACTGCTTGGCCTAAAAACCAAATGAATATACCTTCTTTCCTCTGGTACACAGAAAAGCCACCTGAAAAGTTTTAATGATAGTAGGTTCACAAATAGAAACAAAATAGTTATTGTGCTTCAAAATTGAACAAAAAAAAAAAAAAAAGAGGATAAAATACTAACCAATCTCTGGCTGTAACGAATCCTTTCTTCTTCGGGTTCCATCTCTCACTCTTCTGTTGAAATTACTGTAAAGAAACCACTCCAGGGCTGCCTTCCTCTTCCTCCTTAGGAACCAGATTGCAACACTAAAGAATAATGATATGAGCAGAGATGAGAACTCATCCTCAAACTCAAGCTTTCTTTCAGAGAAGGAAGATTTAAGATACGTGTAAGTTAAAGGCTGACAAATCTGGTTCCTCTTCATCAGTCTGAGACCCCTCTGCTCTCGGGCAAGTGGTTCCATGTCATGACCAACATTAATCACATTACAACTGTCCGAGGCCTAGGCAAAAGGAGGTGATGCTGGTTTCAGTTCCTGGTGGATGGGCCACACCACTGTTTCTCCCCACAGGACTACAATAAGCAAGCCTCCCCTTGATGGCAGCGATAGCAAAAAAAAAAAAAAAAAAAAAAAAAAAAAAAAAAAAAAAAAAGAGGTGGGGGGAGACTTTTATCTGTAGAGAGCTGACCAGGTGAAGCAGGCACTGAACTAATCCAGATCCCAATCAAATTAGTTCTCTCTCAATGGTAATTAGAAACTAAAGGGGGGGGGGGGGGAGAAAAAGGGCAGACTACATAAAAAGAGGACAAGAAATCAGGATTTAAAGAAAGATTCCAAAACAATTTCCCATACCCCTCTAGCAAAGCCGTACACAATCGTCGCCTTCCTTCCCAGACTCCCTGGATCTTTTCATTCCCAAACCAACACTCCACCCCAACCAAGATGTGTACAACTCCGAAACAAATTCAAGAGAGTTGCATATCAGGTTCAAAAATTCCATTAGATCATTTGGGATAAAGTAATAAAATGAGCGAATCCATCCAGACAAATAAGTAAAATACATCTTTTCCAAAAATTACGACCGGTTTGCACCACGGTCGATCTATAATACCAAGAAAGGTTTTTCTTTTTTCTAAACATTCTCAAGGATAATGGCTTCCATAGGGAACGCAGATTTTTTTTCTCCTTTTTGTAACTACATTACAGCCACGTTAATAGCATCCTTTCAAAACTGCTCCAAGACCAGAGGACCCAATGACACAGTTTGCAAGAGCAGTTGGTGGCAGAGCCCTCCTAGAGGAAGCCCTTGTCCCAAGTCGGGAGGGAAAGAAACCGTGTTTGCACCCCCTGGGCGAGTGTCGCCCGGGACTGAGAGCAGCCAGGGCCGGCCAGGAAAATGGCAAATCTCGCCGGGATCCCCGAAAGGAAAGGCGTTTCAATGGTTCACCCATCGGAAAAAGAAATAGAAACTTTACATTAAGACTTTAGATACCACGGTGAACCAAACTTCCAGGAGGGGGGGGGGGGGCGCGGGGGGGGAATCTCACCGGGGATTTTGCTCGTGAGTTCTTGTCCAAGTGAGAAGTAAAAGATTCCAAAAACTGAGAGGAAAAATTAAATCCCAAACGTCGTCTTCGGTTTTTTCCGTGGATCAACCCACTATCCAGAGAGGGTCAGGGCGACCCGGAAAAGAGGAAACAGTTGCTGAATCAAACCTCCTCTTCAGGCTTCGGAGACCAGCAGTCGGAGGCGTCAGGAGAGGGGAGCGCGACCCCTCGGCGCCGAGCCCGGGGCGCCCCCGCCTCCCCCGGGCCAGCGGTCAGCAGCCCGAACCCGAGCCCCGAGCCAGCCCCGGCCGCGGGGAGCGCCCTCTTCGCCGTGCCCTAGGCAAGCAGCCGCCCGGCCGCCTCCGGAGCCCAGGAGCGGCGGCCGATCAGCTGAGACCGGCCGGCCCGAGGTTCCCCGCGCCGCCCCGGCCCCCCGGAACGCGGGCCCCGGCCCCGGGGGGCGGAGAGGGCGGGAGCGGCGCGGCGCGCCGGGCTGGGGGCCCGGGCTCCCCTCGCGTCTCCCCCTCAGCCGGGGCTCCGCGCTGCGGGACGAGCCCCCGGCTACTCCCCAGTCGCAGAGGAGGGACTCCGGGGGATGGGCCCCCTGGCGTTGCCCCTCCTCCCGGAGCGCCCCCTGCCCAGGATAGACGGAGCGGCGACAGGCCCAGCCGCTGGGAAGGTGCTCTGCGAGCCGCAGCCTCCGCCGCCGCCGCCGCTGCCGCCGGGGAGGGGTGTTGTTTCCCTCACACAGGAGGAGCCGCTGAAGCAGCCGCCGCCATTTTGAACCCGTCAGACTCTCACATACACACAGCTCCGCGGCGCACTGCGCAGGCGCCGCCCCCCCACCCCTCCTCCGGCTCGCCTCCACCCCCACCCCCCTCCAAGCCTCCCTTCGTTTCTTACCGCTCTCCAGGGCGCACGTGAACGCGCACGCGTCACTCCCCTCTAACGCGGACACTCCGCGGCGCGCGCACGCGCGGATGCGTCGGCCTCGAATCGCCCGCGCCCGACGACGCCGACGCGGCTCCCCGCCCCCCTTCGCGTCAGCCCGCCCGCCCTCCCGCCGGCCCACCGCCCCCGCTCCCCGAGGGCCTTCTTCCTGGGCTCGGGCCCGACCTGCTGCTCGCGCCTGCGCGCAGGCCAGGATCCTCCTCCGCGCGCGCCCTCCCCTCCCACACGCCCTCGCTCGAACACACAGACTTCGCCTCTGTGACCCCGCCCCTTGCCGGCCAGCTGCGCCGGCGGCCCTCCCCCACCTCTCCCGGGAGGGTGGTGACCCCCCCCGACCCCCCACAAAGCACAACCAACCCCCCCCCCCAAGCAGTAGGGAGAAGCGCCCCATTCCCTTTCAACCGCCCTCTGCCCCAGTCGGCTCGTCACAGTCACACAACCTGAAGGCCAGGCGGCCTGGGCCAGAGCAGCCGTTGCCCGCCTCAAAGCGGGGGTCTCCCGGGGTCAGGCTGCTGGGCCCGGCCGGTCCGACCTCGGCGCCGTGTTCGGGCCTGTCCAGGGCGAGGGGCCGCAGAGAAGGGGCGCCTTTGCGCTGGCTGCCCTCCCCTCGCCCGCCGGCCAGTGGGCCGAGGACGGCCTGCCCGCCATCCCCGGGCAGGCCCCAGCGCCCCCGCCGCGGGGCCCGTTCGCCCCCGGCTCGGGGTCTCCTCGGTGCAGCGGCTCGGCCCCGCCTCACCCACTCCTCGCCGCTCCGAAGGGGCAGGAAACGGGAGTAGCATGTCTGTCCTGGGCTCGGCTCCCCCGGGGGAGCTCCAGGCGCTTGACAAGGGCGTCCACAGGTACCAGGCGCGGGAGTGGTCTCCGCGACGGCCCGGGGGCGGCGGCGGCCGGCGCGCCCACTGCGGGCCCGAGGCGCCCGGGGAGGTGGCCCTGGAAGCCCCCGCTCCTCGGCCACGCTCAGGTTTCCGCAGCGCCGGTGCCCCCCGGCGCCCCGGGTGGGACGTGACCCCGCCCCCGGCGAGTCGGGGCGCCCCCACGGAGGGGTGCGCGGGTCGCCCCGGCCCCCCGGCCGACCCCGCCGCCCCGGGCCGCGGCGGGCGCGGGAGGCCCGGCCGGGAAGATGTCTCCTCTCGGTGCGCGCAGCTTCGCGCGAGGGTCAGCGACGGGGCAGCGGCCGCCCGAGCCGCGCCGGCCCTGCCCACGAACAGGCTCCCGCAGCTCGACAGCTGCCCGACGGGCTAGCAGGCTGGGGACGTCGACGGAGCCCGGCCAGAGGTATCTGAGCAACGCCATGCGAGCAGCCCAACCGCGATCAGGGCATTTCCCCAGCCAATCTCGTGCTTTGGGGCCCGTTTAAATTATAAATCCCATAAAGGACCGTGGCTTGGGCGTTACGCATCCGGGTCGGCACTGTTGGCTGCACTACACTCTTGCCGAGAGGTGTCACACAGATCTTTTTCTCCCTGCCTTGGGTTCCCACTCTTTAACCTCTGATTCCTGGGATCCGGGGATGCAGGGCAGGGGAGGAATGGAGTGAATCATATAACTTCTATAAACAGCCTTCAACTCTTTTAGGAAGATGATAAAGACAATTGAAATAATGATAGCTTCTATTTCTATTAAGATTTGAACTCTTGGGTAAAGTCACTATACCAAGGTATTATTATTTATTACCACACGGTGCTTTTCTACATGCATACGTCGGGAGTTTTACAGATATTCTCTACTTTGTTTCACAGCATCCTTAGGAGTCAAGCAAACGTGCCTGGTAGTATTATACTCCTGTTAAAGATAGACAGTTGAAGTTTGGAAAGGTTAAACAGCTTGCCTAATTACTCTAACGGAGAGGAGTCCAGCGCTCTGCGATAGCAGACCGCAGCATCTCACAACAAAATGAAAGGTTTGTTAGCACGCTTGGGGTGATGAGCACCGAGTGGTGTGTGGAATTCTAGAATCACCGTACGGTACACCTGAAACTTAGACTGTATGTTAACTGGGATTAAAATTAAAACTTAAGGGGCGCCTGGGTGGCGCAGTCGGTTAAGCGTCCGACTTCAGCCAGGTCACGATCTCGCGGTCCGGGAGTTCGAGCCCCGCGTCGGGCTCTGGGCTGATGGCTCAGAGCCTGGAGCCTGTTTCCGATTCTGTGTCTCCCTCTCTCTCTGCCCCTTCCCCGTTCATGCTCTGTCTCTCTCTGTCTCAAAAATAAATAAAAACATTTAAAAAAAAAATTAAAACTTAAAAAAAAAAAGATTTGTTAATATGGCCTTACCCTCTTGCATTCCAGTCACTGGGAAATATTCTTTATACTGATACCAGTTTTTGTTCAGACTTCTTAGATTTTCAGGAGCACGGATGTGAAGATCTTCACCAAAACTTTATCAGGTCCAAAGCCTTTTTAAGTCTTTCAGACTACAGTAAAATATACCTTAAAAGCAGCAGTCTTTCACATTGGTGCTACCAGACATGGTCCCAGAGGCTACTGGCTGTCTATCGGTATAGAAAAAGGCAGCAGCTTGCTTTGTTTTTAAATAGAAGAGGAGGACTCTTGCTATCCTTAGATTAAGTGTTAGGCCTCATTGCAGTTTGCAAAATAAATGGCTTTATTACCTTGCCACCTGTCCTTGTAACCCGTGGGATACTTCAGCGAAAAGAGAAGGAGAAGGAGGTCTCTAGCAGTAGCTCAACTTGTTTTTGCCCTTTTTCTTATGGTTCCGACCCCCTTAAGTAATTAACCGTCAACACCGAGTGAGTTGCTCATTTTCAGCAAAAAGATACCTCCTACAGATTTAACCCAGTTGGTACGCTGGGAGGAAACCTAAGAAGGCTCTAAGAGCAGTAACAGTAATACTTCATTTGAACAGAACTGCGAGTAAAAGTTTGTCAGATTGCAACCAGCTCTTTTCCAGTTGAAAGCTATTTAACTAGTGTGCATTGCATGGCGGGGCCGGGGCGGGGGGAGGAGGAATAGTGTTTAAACAGATATACACAAGCATTCTTTGTTAATATTTGAAAGATGTGCAGGGTGAGATAAGAGATAGGTGCCTAGTGATTCCTCCCAAATCCCAATTGGCAAAGGTGTAATTTTGAGGCTCGCTGCTTGCCCTAAAAGGACATTGTCAAGAATAGACTTTGGGTGATTCCCCAAGAAGGGCAGTAGAGCTATGAACTGTATGGCTTCAACTGTAACTGCAGGGAGATGCAGAGAGTAGTAGATGAGAAGGAAAGAAAGGTGCCTTCTAGAGACATGGAGAAGAGGACCCCTGGTTGAAATAAGCTGGTACCTTAATAAGATATTAACACATCTCTGCCTTCTTGAGCAAAGCTGAGACCCAACAAGTGCTAAGAGTCAAAATCCAGATCACCCACTTCTTTTGGGAGACTTTAGTAGGCGAAAGGAGAACTGTGTAGTCTCATGAAGTAAATTAATCTATTTCTAATTTCTCTGCACTCCTTAGATGTTAAGGAAATAGGGATGTCTCAAGCAGTAGAAGTCTAAACCAACATAGAAAAATCTGTCTCAAAGATGCCCTAAGAGGTAGCATAACGAGTGGTTAAAAAGCTTTGACATCTGAGACTGAAGGTATACTCTCTACCAGCTATCTGATCCTAATGAACTCCTCAAAGCCCGCTTTTCATCTATGAAGTAGGAAAATGCCTAACTCTCAAATGAATAATGTCTTAAAGCTCAATGTCTGGCACATGATAACCTCCAATTGTGAGCATTTACTATGTTTCTCACCTCTGTTGTTTTTTTTTTAAGTTTATTATTTATTTTGAGAGAGAGCATGAGCAAGGGAGGGAGAGGGACGGAGAGAGAGGGAGAGAGAGAATCCCGAGCAGGCTCCATGCTGGCAGCACGGAGCCCAACCCCAGCTCAAACTCATGAACCATCGTGAGATCATGACCTGAGCCTAAACCAAAGGCAGAAGCTTAACCAACTCAAGCGCCCAGGCGCCCGTTTCTGACCTCTAGTTTTAAGGAAAGTTTTAAGTAAAGATGTTTCAATATTTAGGCAAATTGACATGGAGTATAAGTAGTGACTTAGAGCTTCTCCTCTTTCCCTTTCTAGCTGCTAAGCCTTTCTTTCCTCCCTACCCCTTGTGTCTCTGATTTCCATTTTCCTCTCTTCCTGGACTCTGCCTGCGCCTCTCTCATCATCAACTCCCTCCTAAGGTCTCTTTCTTTCCATCCTTCTCTCCATCACTCTGCCACTCTCCACCTGCTGTGTGCATTCCTCTCTCCCAGCCCAGCCTGTTGTCTTCTACTGTGTCCTCGGCAGACCTTACTTGCTCACTTCCCCTTATCCATCCATTTGGAGCACTTAATCCCATGCTCTCTAGTTTTGTTACTTAATCATTTCCTGAATGGGGCACCTGGGTAGCTCAGTCGGTTGAGCATACAGCTCATGGTCTCGGCTCTGGTCATGATCTCGTGGTTTGTGAGTTTGAGCCCCTCATCGGGCTTTGTGCTGACAGCACGGAGCCTGCTTGGGATTCTCTCTCTCTCCCTCTTTCTCTGCCCCTCCCCAGGTCATGCACCCTCGCTTTCTGTCTCTCGCTCTCAAAATGAATAAATAAACTTAAAAAAAAATCATTTCCTGACCACCTCCGTCCACCTCCTTACACTAGACGATAAGTTCTGTCAAGGCAAGAGCCTGGCCACATTTGTATCTGTCAAAAAACCTTCCAAAATCAATATCACATACTTACTGTGTCAACCTTAGGAGGGATAAACACTAGGTGTTGGGTGATTGTGAGTTTTAAGGGATAGAAAGTTTTGTTTAGGGATGCCTGGGTGGCTCAGTTGTTTAAGCATCCGACTTCGGCTTGGGTCATTATCCCATAGTTTGTGAGTTTGAGCCCCACATCGGGCTCTGTGCTGACAGCTCAGAGCCTGGAGCCTGCTTTGGATTCTGTGTCTTCCTCTCTCTGTCCTTCCCCCACTCATGCTCTGTCTCTGTCTCTCAAAAATGAATAAACGTTAAAAAAATTTTTTTAAGTTTATTTTTAATGTTTATTTATTTTGAGAGAGAGCAAGCTGGGGAAGTGCAGAGAGAGGGATAGAGGGAGAATCCCAAGCTTGAACTTGAAATGCGGGCTTGCGGGCTTGAACCCGCAAATCATAAGATCATGACCTGAGCCTAAACCAAGAGTGATTTAACTCACTGAGCCACCCAGTCACCCCTAGAAGTTTTCTTTTGAGTTTGGAAGTAAAAAATTGAAATTGATCAGGAGAAAAAAAAAAAAAGGAAGCCAGAAATGCCCTGTCGGTTGTCATATCATTGAACATGAATGGCACATGAGATTCTCGTAAGCCTCAGGGAGCATCGTTGATTCTTTAGGTCTATGGGACCACAGCCCTCCCTGGCCCAATGCCTCCTTGCTGCCATTTTTTCTAGACATATAGCCTGCCTTTGTGCAGATCTGCCTCCCCTGACGTATGGGTTTGACTTTGGCTGTTCGGGCACCTGCAGCAGCATCTGGGATCCACCTGCTCTTTTGAGCAGCCTTACTTCACGTTGGGGTAGGGCCACCCTCACTTTCACTTCTAAGAGGGAGGACTCCCTGCCTTTCCTGGAAGTGGGTCTTGAGCCGAGCCCTGTGCCTCACTACACCTGTGTTCGGTCTGGGGCTGTTTCTGGCTCCCTGGGGTTTCGGATCTGTTTGCAACCTTATGCTCATTTGCTGGCTCAGGTATTGATAGCTTTTCAGTCCTCCAGCCACATCCCCAAAGGGCTAGTTGCCTAAACACTTAGGCCTGTTTCTGGATTCTTCTAGTGGATCTGATCTTTGCCCATCTTCTTCAAGAGCGCCCACTGCCTTTTGTCAGATTCGGCTAAAGCTGCCCCTTCTTTGGCCGCTTTGTGAGAGGTTCTTACCAGCTGTGTGTTATTAGCCCAGGCCCCTCACCTATCAGGATCCCTGTTCTCGCTTTAATAAAACTGACATAATGACTCCTGCCCTGTTTCCTGCCGGGATTGCTGTGGAATCAAATGGACTAATGCACACGAACGCTCTACGAAAGCTGGAAGACAACACATTTAGACAAGATTGCTGGTTCTCCTATTTCTGTTTATTTCTTCTTTTTACTACATGAAAGAATTGTTTTGTTGCTACGTACCGTGTGGCCAACACTAAACAGTGCTTATATGGAGACAAAAGATTTGAAAGATTAGAAAGCTTGGCTTTTACCCTTGAAGACTTCACGTCATGGAGGAGATACCATGAAGACATGACATGCTTGGAGAACAATCATCATTACGGTCAATCACCAGAAGATAATGTAAGAATAGGAACTGGATAGAGAATTCCACCTGGATGTAGGCCCCATGGGATAGGAAACTTTGTTCATTTTGTTCGCATTCATTGCTGTATCCCCGGTGCCCAGGACAGTGCTGGCCACAGCTGGCATTTATTCGACCGACCGTGTTTTTGATTCCCTGAATACAGTAGTACAGTGATGCTTTTGAGAGACAGGGGTGTGAAGACCAGAGGGCTTGGAACCTTTGCAGGTAGGTTTGGTTTTGACGGAGTAAGAGAGGCACATAGATTCTGGAGCAAAGGATTGGTGTGATAACAATTGTTGCAGGTGAACTGTTCCTGCAGCTGTCACTTAGGTTGGAATAGAGGTGACAGACAAAGCCCTACAACTGCAAACCCAGCCAGGTAGCAAGGATGCGAATTTAAGGCCAAGTTCATCACTCTCTTTACTCCAGCTTCTCTTGTGACCTACTCTTTCCACTCTACTTATCTCTACGGCTTCCAGTTTCTGGGTGTCGTCTCTAGAGTCCCTATTGGAGTACAGCTTTCGATGTGATATCATAAACTTAGTATCTCCAGTCAACGTTTTTTGTCAAAATGCCTCTTTTAATTACACCATTCATTATATCTGAAGTGTATAATTTTAAAATGACAATCTCCTTTTTTTTTTTTTTCCAAAATGCCTACTAAATATTTCAACTCCGAAATGTATTCAGTTGTCTTTCTCTTTCTGGCTAAATCTATTTTCACACTCTCTGGGGGACCTCAAGAAAATATTGACAACATTGAAGGTGAGATTTTCATGTTGTGTTTTTTTGCAATTATACCTGATTTGCCACACAGCTTGGAGTTTGTGTTTTGATTTTGTCACAATTACTAGATCTGCTTCTACCATTGATCTAATTATCTTATTGTTGGTGAGCTGCACATCCTTAGTAAACTTTCTATCCCTGTATAATTTCGTTGTTATAAGGAATGTGGGAGATACTATAAGTTTACTCTTAGCCTTTATTATTGAAACTGATTACAAGATTTAGCAACATCTATGTTTTTTTAATGTTTATTTTGAGAGAGAGAGCACACAAGCTGGGAAAGGGCAGAGAGAGAGGGAGGGAGAGAAAGATTTTCTGTGTTCACGGCGCAGAGACCTACACGGGGCTCAATCCCACAGAACCATGAGATCATGACCTGAGCTGAAATCAAAAGTCGGACGCTTAACCCACTGAGCCACCTAGGCACCTCCCAACATCTATTTTTAATGGCTATGTTTCTGTTGGTGAAAGCTTATGTTCTGCATGAATGTTACTATTTGCATGAATGTTAGTATTGTCTATAATATATTTAAGCATTTTCTGTTTCACTTCAGTATTTAGTGCTCATTTGCTATTTCCTATATTTTATACATTTTTATAGTCAACCAATTCAGAAAAGTGGGCAAATCGAATTCTCAGATCCAGCTTGCTGGAAGATAAATATAGAATCTGCAATGTCTTCCTTTCTCTGAATCCACATTATTCCTCTTAAAGGGACCATATTTCGTTCCATATGCGTTTAAGTTGCTCCTTAATACACAGGCGTGCGATCTGGCTGCTATTGATAGGAGAACAATGCCCCTCATTTCCAATAGCGGCTCTTCATTCGCTGGTGTACTTCTGATGAAACCTGCCACCCACCGTCTCACATTTGATTGGATCTCTGTGTGACCATCAGCATCATCAACCACAAAACACATGCCAGTTTTTAACTACCTGCTGGGTCCTCAAGGTTTAAAATATAAAACTGGGACCTTGCCCTCAAGGGGCTTACAGTTTAAAGAGAAAAGAAAAGGACAAAAAGACGACTACCTCAAAACTGTCAAGGTGCATAGACCAACAAGTGCCTGGTAGGGCTGGAAGAGGGAGGAGACTGCACGCTTCAGAATCTGCAGCCATAGTTCTCTCTCATCCAGGACTCCCCGGTGCATTTACTCGGTGCTGCACCGACTTCTTCCTTAGGGTCTCTTAGATCCCCCTCTGTTGGGCACATTAGCATTGATTCGCAGAATCTCAGAGCTGGCGTGGAGCTTGGAGGTCATTTAATCCAACCCGCTTATTTTAAAAACCGGCAGTCTGAGACCCAAAGATGTTAAGCAGCTTGGCCAAGGTCATGCAGCTAGTTTAGTAATGAAATTGGAACTATAAACCATGTCTTCTGATCGCTGCTTTTTCTGCTACTACTCAAATTGATGTCATTTCTAACCATCAGATCTAAGATCATTCATTTGTTCCTTCCCCAGAAAGAGCACCAGCCTGCTCAGGACACTGTACTTGGCACTGAGGTTGATCGCAATGTGGGTGTGCATGAGACCACCTTATGTGTGCGTGGGGGGGGGGGGTCAGGTGACCATATAAATTAGCCTCTAATTTATAGACCCTTTGAAACAGCAAAAAGGTCTGATAATAACTATATGCACATCAGGTGTTAACTACGATGAGTGCCATGATGGACATCAGGTCTCTGCAGGATACATGCACGGTCTGTACAGGATACTGTGAGGGCACAAAGGTGGGAGGGGCCAATTCTGCACAAAGGGGCGGGGGAGGGGTGTGCAGTCAGGGAAGTCTTTCTGGAGGAGGTGATGCTTGAAAGTTACTGAGGTTTTGATGTTAACCAAGAAGACAATGGGGGAAGGGCATTTCCTATCCCTGACACGCTCTGGACGCAGCAGGATGGCCAGCAAGAGCTGAGTCTGCAAAGGTGGGGGGAATTCTATCCTAGAGGAGCCCTCACACCATGTTCAGCAAGCAGATGGGGGCGCAGTGACCCCCAGTCCCCTTTGGATCCCGGCAGATATCTGGTCATCCAGGCAGCAAATATTTACTGAGTATCTACTAGGTAGCAGGCACTGCCATAGGGAATACGGTGGACATGACAGACAGATGGCTGTTCTGAGAGACATGGTGTGGCAGCCCGGCAGGGCCCCTGGAGATGTGCTGTCTGTATTCCCAGTCTAGCTGCATCCTGCACTGATCACTTTGATCAAGCCACGGAGCTCTTAGGGTTTCAGTTTCCTCGTCCATAAAATGGGGATGAGTCCCTCCTCATAGGTGGTTGTCACAAGATCTAAACGGGTTAACACTCACCATGCTAGAACAGCACCTGGAACCTAGCAAGTGCTATACAAGTTTGTGAAATAAACCTGAGCTTACAGTTGGGGGCACCACAGCAAATTATTTATTAGATAAATTCTGTGAAGAAAATAGGAGGGCATCTCTGAGGAGCTGACACTGGAGTTGAGATCATATGACAAAAAGGAACATTCCAGGGAAAGAGAACCGCTTGAGCCAAGGCCCTCAGTGGGACCAGACATTCCTGTACTTAAAAAGAAGTGAGCCAGGGGCGCCTGGGTGGCTCAGTCGGTTAAGCATCTGACTCTTGATTTCAGCTCAGATCATGATCTCACAGCTCGTGAGTTTGAGCCCCTCATCGCCTCAGCACTGACGGCGCGGAGCCTGTTTGGGATTCTCTCTCTCTCTCTCTCTCTCTCTCTCTCTCTTTCTCTCTCTCCCCCTTTCTCTCTGCCCCTCTGCAATTCTCTCTCTCAAAATAAATAAACTTAAAATTAAAAAAGGGGGGGGCACCTAGGTGGCTCAGTTGGTTAAGTGACTGGCTCAGGTCATGTATCTCCCAGTTCATGAGTTCAAGCCCCTGCATCTGGCTCTCTGCTGCGAGTGCGGAGTCCAGAGTAGGCTTCCGATCCCCATCCCCTTTGTTTTCTGCCCCCCCTTGTTCATTTTCTCTCTCTCTCTCTCAAAAATGAATACGTACATTAAAAAGAAGAAAAGAAGAAGAAGAAGCCGCCCAGATTGGCCAAGGTGGAGAGGGGTCTGAGAGGGGTCTGAGATGACTCAGGCTGGTCGTACGGAGCTTGCCACAAGCTGGGAGTGTACTCTCAGGGCAGGGGCAGACCATGGTGGTCCTGGAAACAAGGGGATGACAAGATCAAATTTATGTTTCAGAAAGAACTCTCATGCAAAAGCAGAATGCTGGAGGGAAAATTAAGGTGTTCTGTCTCTCACTTTGAACTTGAGGCCATGGCCTCAGGCAGTAAATCTGGTAGAGGAGAGGGAAGGTAGAGGACAGCTCCCAGGGTCTGGCCACACCCAGGGCTGTGGGGGCAGAGGGGTTGTGCCAGCCCCTGAAGTGAGGGCATCCGGGAGAAGCAGGGCCGGGGCAGGAGGAGGGGGATCGCACCACTCAGTCGCTGAGACTGGGGCTCTTCAAGGGCTGGGACAGAGGAAAGCAGTGACACCCAGACCCACCGTGGGAGGAACGAGGACCGAGATGGCCCATAGAAGTGTAGGAGGAGAGACGCCTGGGTGGCTCAGTAGTTAAGTGCCTGACTTCGGCTCAGGTCATGATCTTGAGATTCTGAGTTCAAGCCCTGCATCTGGCTCTGTGCTGACCGCTCAGAGCCTGGAGCTGCTTTGGTTTCTGTCTCTCTCTCTCTCTGCCCCTCCCCTGCTCGCACTCTGTCTGTCTGTCTCTCTCTCGAAAATAAACATTGAAAGGAAGTTTTAAAAAGTGTGGGAGGAGACCAGAATCTCAGGGAGAGGGCTGCAGCTGAGAGGACGGTGCACCTGGCCCTTTATCGGTCCCTGCTTCTTGCTTGAAGAATGAATGAATGTGGGAAGCGTCCAGCAGGGGAAGAGGAATCCGTAAAAGCAGCTGAGAAGGAGAGACCGAAGAGGTAGGACACGGGAAAGAGCGTGGAGGACAGTGTCCAGCAGGAGGGAGGGGTTGGGGGCAAGACACAGCTGGAAGACGTCCCCCCTCCGTGGGGAGCCATTATGACATCACCTTTGACAGCAGCGTCGGCGCACATGGGGGTGGGGGGCCAGAATGCGATGAGCCAAGAATGAAAGGGAAGAAAAGATGGCAAGTGTAACCCTCCTTGAAGAGCAGAGGGAAGACAGGAGTGTGATGGGAAAGAACCGAGCTTGTGTGTGGCCTGCAAGGTGTCGGTAGAGAGAGGGCTTGGAAACGGAACCTGGAAATACAGGAGGCTCCTTGTGTGGAACAGCCAGCGAGGGCGGACCGGCCCTGAGATTAGCTCCGGCTAAGACACCTTCCTCTGAACTTGGAGAGGCTGCACAGAGATGGTTTGGGGGGTGCGGGGGCAAGAGGCTAATGCATTTACACCTGAGAACCCCTGGAGCTGTCTTAGGGATGGAGAAGGCAGTGTGGTAGGCTTTCGACCCCCATCCCTCTCTCTCTGACAGAAGCCATGTCCTTGGATTTGGGGAGCAGTAGGGGGCTGGCGGGGAGCCTACCTCCTGTGACCTGTAGTCATGCGAGAGGTCGGTGAGGAAGGAGAACTTAGAAGAGCCCAAAGCAGGCCACATGGGTCCCCAGCTGACAGATAAACATGGGTTTTCTGCCTCCCTCAGGTTCAGCTCTACCTCCCTCCCATAATTGCCCTTGGACTTTCTGCAAAGCCTGGCACTCAGCCCTCAGCTCTTCCTTCCCTTCAGGTCTCCACTTTCCCTAACTTCAGATATCATCTAGGTGGGGGTGACTCCCACAGCTACAGCAACCCTGACCTTCCCACACGGCCTGGCCAGCAACTTCGCTGTTGGACCTTCCCCTGGGACTTTCCCGTGAGGAATGAGTCTCTCGCATGATCCTCGCCTCCAAACAGGTTCAGGCTCTGCCCCCTCCTCCCCAGGCCCTCCTCTGCCCCCAAACATGTGCACCAGGCCTTCCCTGCTGCCCCCCACCCCCGTGGATTCCCACAGGCCTGTAAACCACCCACCCAGTTTGGCATTTACTGCACGACCTTTTTGCATTTTAAAAATCTCCAGTGAGTATGTTTCAGTCTCCCTCATGGAGAATGTTCCCTGAAGTAAGCCCCTCCTGGAGTAAGCCCCCCTGAGGGCTGGGGCTTACGTGCTGATTTCCTCCACCGTCTCTGGAATCAGCCCTCGAAAAAAGTCATTTCCGGGGCCCCTGGGTGGCCGGGTCGGTCGGTTGAGTGTCCGACTTCGATTCAGGTCATGATCTCACCGTTTGTGAGTTCGAGCCCTGCATCAGGCTCTCTGCTGTCAGCACAGAGCCTGCTTCAGATCCTCTGTCCCCCCGCCCCCCCCCCCGCTCCTCCCAGCTTACGCTCGATCTCTGTCTCTCTTTCTCTCTCTCTCTCAAATAAATAAACATAAAAAAAAAAGAAAATAGCCATTTCCTCACTCATTTCATGTAATACGAGAGCAGGCCACTGTCTGGGGACGGAGGGCACGGGGAACAGACTAGAGGGCTTGCCAGGAAAGAGGTGAACTTCATAAAGTAACTCTCAGAGGAGAACATTGCAGGCACAAAGTATTTGCATCTGAGTAGAGACTCAAATGGGATGAAATGATGGAAGAGGCCGTTGAGTCCCTTTGTCAAGAAGGCCCAGCCAGTGGGTGGCGGAGACCGAAGAGGAAGAGGGAGCCAAGGGCCTGAGGAGGATCTGGTGGCGAGTTTAGCCTGGGATGGCAGCAGGTTGGTGGCCAATAGTCTGTCTCGAGGGGCTCCAGAAAGGGCAGTGTCCCATACTCAAGGCCAGAGATAAGAAAAGCATCTGTAACACCAGCTCTGGGCACCTGGTCAGCTGTCGCTGGAGGCGAGGCTGGTAAGGGGGAGGGTTGATGGTCACAGGCTAGACTGAGGCAGTGACTGAGTGACGGGAAGAGGAGTGGAAACCAGGCCGAGAAAGACCAGTGTTTGGCAGAGGGCACGGAGTGAGGAGGATGACAGTGACTCATAGAGTCGAAGCTTCGCCCTGCGAGCAGGAGGCAAGGCATGAACAGAGGAGAGGCCTATGAACACTGCATTTCTTGGTGGTCCCCATTCAACTCCATTCAAAAGGGCTGAAGAGAAAAGGTTGGAAAGGCCTCATGGGTGGTCTTAAGGGAGCATGGCGGCGTCTTCCCTCTGTGCAAGTGGAAGGGGCCAGCCGTCCTCACCTCATCTGACGCAGTCACGGGGTGGGTGCGTGGCTTGCGACCTAGGTTTGACCCGGCAGACCTTCTATTTCCGAATATTGATCCTGGGCCAGGTGAAGCTCCCTGGCTTCCCGCCGACCCAAATGTGGTCCGCCAGTCCCCAGAACATTCTGAGAGCCACCTCCCCCACCATACACGCACACTGAGATTAAACTCCTCTCTGGTTGGCTGGAGTCCATTTCTGTCGCTTGCGACCAAGGACCAAGAACTCTAAGTCTGAGAGCTTGACCCTGTTGACTGAAGGTTGAGGATGCGGTCAGATTCCTATGCGGATGTGGAGTCCAAGGAAGAATCCAGAAGAACCACAGATTTGTTCATCTCGTCAGTTTTCCTATGTGCTAGGTACGAGGGATGGAAAGAAATGTGGCAGACTCTGGCCTTTTTTTTTTTTTTTTTTAAGTGTATTTATTTTGGAGAGACACTGAGACAGCATGAGCAGGGGAGGGACGGAGAGAGAATGGGAGAGAGAGACAGAGAGAGAATGGATCCCAGCCAGGCTCCACGCCATCAGCACAGAGCCCGATATGGGGCTCAAACTCACGGAACCATGAAATCATGACCTGAACTGGAACCAAGAGTCGGACGCTTCACCGACTGAGCCACCCAGGTGCCCCGACTCTGGTCTTCATGTAAACAAAGTGAGTGTGTCTTGATTTGAGTTCACCACCCAGAAGCAAAACTCGGCACAAGGATTCCAGTGCAAGTCGTTTATGTGGGAGGGTGGTCCTAGGAAGGACTGGTAGGGAAGTGCAGAAATAGGACAGGGAAGAGAAGGTGGCCAACAGAAGGGGCATCTCAGGCGAGCTGCTACAGCGGGTCCCTGCAGCTCAGCCTGGCTGGGGCCTCTGGGAGGGTAGAACAGGCCTCAGAGTTTCACTTACCCACCAGATGCCATCTGTCATTGGCCGAGGGGTGCCTCCAGAGGCCATGAGCTCCTTAGAACTTTCACTGCCTTGCACGCGTGCAGAGTTAGTAGCTTAAGGAGCCCTCAGGCAGAGACACAGAATGTGGGCTGCTAGGGGGCCATGGATGGGCCACCACATCCGGGACTGTGGAATGCAGTGGAGAGAGAGAGTTCTATGGGTTCTCAGCGCTGGGACAGGGGCTGTGGGTATCAGAAGAGAGCAGTCAGTTCCAGAGAGAAAAGATCCTCGGATTAGTTTTTCAAAAAAAATTTTTTAACGTTTATTCATTTTTTGAGAGACAGAGCATGAACGGGGAAGGGGCACAGAGAGAGGGAGACACGGACTCCACAGCAGGCTCCGGGCTCAGAGCTGTCAGCACAGAACTCACGAGCTGCGAGATCATGACCTGAGCTGAAGTAGGACACTTAACCGACAGAGCCACCCGGGCCCCAGAGATGCCCTTTTAAACCAGTCGCATTTCTTGGGGCACCTGGCTGACTCAGTCGGTAGAGCATGCGACTCTTGATCCTGGCTGGGGTCGTGAGTTCGAGCCGCCTGTTGGGCGTAGAGATTGCTTAAATAAATAAACTAAAAAAAAAAAAAAATACAGGTGAGGTCGTGTTCCTGCTCTGTTAACACACAGCAGGCTGTGTGTGTCAAGTGACAAGTGACATAAAATGAAGCTCTCCGAGGGCTGCTGGCTGCCTGAATGGCTGCAGGGGGCCTCCCGCGGGAACCTGACAGCCAGGCACGGGTACAGTGCAGGAACACGGTGAGGAAGAAGCTTCCCTGGGCATCAGACTGGGGCAAGGCGGAAGAGGGACAGGCACTGCTGTGGGCCGGGGGATGAGACACGTCCACCCAACATGGGAGGAGCCCAAGACAGAAGTCACACCATCTCAGGCGCCGGAGAGCACTAGGTCTGCAAAAGGCGAGGAAGACTGAGCCCTTTCTCTCAAGCAGAACCGCGGTCCAGTGGAGGAGATCAAAAAGGCCACGATAAGTGACGGAGGGAGGTGACGGCTGCCGTGGCAGGGCGTGGCAGCAGCCTGGGAGCAGACATGGGAAGCAGAGAGAGCAAGGTGGTCTGATCCTGCAGCGGAAAGACGAACTCTGCCTCCCCCTTCCTCACCCCCACACACCCCTCCCTCCTGCCTGCCCGCTCCTATGCACCCGGCGCCCGGGCCAAGGACACCTGCTTCCTCCATGCCCAGCAGCCATGCCTGCCCACCACGCATGCCCCTGCCTCTCCCCTCGCGAGGTTCGGCAGATTGCAGTTAACTGTGCTCTGGTGCTACAGCGAGCAGCCAGAAGGTACCCCGTGTCCGTTGTCCTCTTTGACCTCTGTTTGCTTAAGGACGTTGAGTGTCAGCAGCAGCCGGCAGCGATGTGCTCTCAGGGGCCCAGACGGGACCTGGGGGCTCATCGTCTTGTGACAAGTCTGAGGGCAGCGATCCCCTTGGATGAAGCCCCCAGCCAGCCGTCGCAGCTGAGCTGTGCCTGGGGTGACTTCGGGTGGCTCTTCGGGTACCGAGGCGATGCACCAGGTAAAGAGAGCTGCTTCTCACAGGGTGCCGATCTGGAGCTACTTTGGAGCACACAACTCAAGCTTTTTTCATCCTCAGATGGGTGGGTATGACAAGTTTGTGAAGTTGAAATTCTGCTCATTTCTGAGCGAGAGCCCCAGCGGGGGGCTAAGGTGCCTTTCCTGTCTATATGCCCCTCAGCAATTGTGCCCAGGGGGGCCGGGGGTGGCAGGGGCCAGAGCCAAGGGGCAGGCAGCGGAGGGTGGGTCCGCTGCAGGGAGGCTACTTCGTGCTCACAGGCCCGGTGACCACCACCCCGACGCCTGCCCCAGTCTCCTCTGGATCCCGGTGGGCTCCCGCCTCTGTCTGACCACTGGGGAGGAGAGGAGGGAGTTGGGACAGGCAAGGAGGGGCTAGTCTGCAGGGGTCAGCGCAGCCTGTGGGACTGGGGCAGAGCCCAGCGGGGTACATGGTTTTGGGGGCAAGATCCTCTCCCAAAGGGAGGTTTGTCCTGGGTCTTGCCCATACCTCTGAGTGACTGTGATGTCCCAGCTGTCAGGTAGTGTACTTGGCGGGAGCTGAAAGGGCAGCTTCAGGAGAAGGGAGCCAGGGTGGGGGCGCAGGTTGGGCCTTTGCTCCTTAGGTGAAGGGTCTCGATCCTGGCCCCGACTAGTTTCCAACCTGGACATATGCTTGGGCAGCCTCCATCTTGCCTGTGGTTCTCACACCTGCTCTATCCCCAGCCCAGATGCAAAAATTCTCTGGGGTCCCCCTGCCTGGCTTAGCCCAAAATGTTTCCCTCACCTCCACCACGGCCCTCTATTCCAGGGCCCAGCCCCACGCCCAGGTGACCACAGACCCCTGCTCTGTGAGGCTGGATCGGGTAGACCTTCAGCCAGAGGCTTAGGGAGGCCCGGGCAGGGTGAGCGGAGGGGTTCGGGGCCCCTTCTGGCCAGTGGCAGCAATGCCTTGTCCTCCAGCCGCCTCAGCCTCCCGGACACAGGCGCTGCGATCTCTGCCCCGCCCCGGCAGGCTTTTAATACTTGCCATAATCCCTTCTGCTGACGGGGGCTGGGAAGAGGGGCCAGTGAGCTTGGAGAGGCACTGGGACCTGCTCTACCCGCCGCCTGAAGACCCTGGGAGGGACGTCCTGGACCCTCACGGCCAGGAGTCCCTGGGGCAGGCTGCCAGCCCAGGGGCAGGGGTCATGCCTTGGGGCTCCGAATTGAGTTCATTGGGACAAACTACCTAGTTCTGATTTGAAATTGTTTGGATAATTGACGTGAACTGGTTTCCCCAGGCTCCTGGGGTCAGGGGAATTTGGGCTTGGGCGGACACGTCTGAGAGTGAAAACGTGTGAGCAAGCCCATTAGGGGGCTGTTTACATTTCTATTGTCAGCGGCCAGAGTCTGTTTGTTTAAACCCCAGGAGGTCTCCCCTGGTCCCTCTGGGTCTCTGCTCCAGTTCAGAACTTGAATTTCACAAGTCGGTGTGAATTGCACCCTTCTTATCTGTCTTGCCTGGAGGTGGGCAGTTCAGGCTTACATAGCCCACGTGCATTTATTTAATGAACATTAAAGGCCTCTGAGAGAGGCCTCCAGGGGGTGTCACTAAGTCTCTGAGACCTGCCCTCAGCCATTTTGCCGGGGAGACACCAGTCACGGTACCGCACGGGTTCCTGCTCTGACAGGGTCTTTAGAGGCTCTCAGCCGAGAGATTATGGGGCCCTACCCCAGCATAAATAATAGGATGTCCAAGTAACACAAGATTTCTCCTGATGACTAACTACTTGGATTAATGTTTTAAATAATCTTTTTTTATTTTAGAAGTTTTAGATTTATAGAAGTATCAGATAAGAGTTTCTATGTACCCCTTCACCCAGTTTCCCCTATTACTAGTGTCTTATATTAACCTGGTACATGTATTATAAGTAATGAACATAGATATAGATATAGATCGTATTTAAAATTTTTAAAAATTTTTTTAAGTTTATTTATTTATTTTGAGAGAGAGAGAGAGAGAGAGAGCACGAGCAGGGGAGGGGCAGAGAGAGAAAGAGAGAGAGACAATCCCAAGCAGGCTCTGCACTGTCAGCGCGGAGCCCAATGTGGGGCTCAAACTAAGACCACGACCTGAGCCGAAATCAAGAGTCGGACGCTCAACCAACTGAGCCACCCAGATGTCCCTAAGAAATTTTTTTTATTGTTTATCTATTTATTTATTTTTGAGGGAGAGAAAGAGAGAGCAAGCAGGGGAGGGGCAGAGAGAGAAGGGGACAGACAGAATCCCAAGGCGGCTCAACGCAGAGCCTGACGCGGGGTTCACACACACGAACCGCAAGGTCATGACTTGAGCCGGAGTCGTATGCTTAACTGATTGAGTCACCCAGGCACCCCCACCCCCTCAAATTTTTAAGTAGGTTCCATGCCCAGCATGGGGCTTGAACTCACATCCTCAAGATAGTCACATGCTCTACCAACTGAGCCAAGGAAACACCCTTAGTAATGAACCAATATTGATACATTATTAACTAAGGTCCGTACCTCATACAGATTTCCTAATTCCTTTTCTGTCCCAGGGTCCCTTCCAGGACACAACACTACATTTGGTAGTCATGTCTCCATAGGATCCTCTGGGCTGTGACAGTTTCTTAGATTTTGCTTGTTTTTGATGTCCTTGACGGTTTTGAGGAGGACCTGCCGGGTAGTTTGTAGAATGTCCTTCAGCTGGGGTTTGTCTAATAGTTGTCTAATTAAATAGGGCTGGAGCGCCTGGTTGGTCAGTCAGTAGAGCACGCGACTGGATCTCAGGGCTGTGGGCTCCAGCCCCATATTAGGTGTAGAGATTACTTAATCGAATCTTCGGGGCGCCTGGGTGGCTCAGTCTGTTAAGCATTTGACTTTTTGGCTCAGGTCATGATCTCGCTGATCTCTGGGTTCACGAGTTCAAGCCCCAGATCAGGCTCTCTGTTGTCAGCACGGAGCCTGCTTTGGATCCTCTGTCCCCCTCTCTCTCTGCCCCTCCCCTGCTTGCTCTCCCTCTCTCAAGTAAACATTTAAATAAAATAAAATCTAAACAAAATAAAAAATAAATAGGGGCTATGGGTTTTTGGGAGGAGGCTCACAGAGGTGAAGTGCTTTGATCAATTTCTAATATAAAAATCAATTATTGGGGCGCCTGGGTGGCGCAGTCGGTTAAGCGTCCGACTTCAGCCAGGTCACGATCTCGCGGTCCGGGAATTCGAGCCCCGCGTCAGGCTCTGGGCTGATGGCTCAGAGCCTGGAGCCTGTTTCCGATTCTGTGTCTCCCTCTCTCTCTGCCCCTCCCCCGTTCATGCTCTGTCTCTCTCTGTCCCAAAAATAAATAAACGTTGAAAAAAAAATCAATTATTGGGCACCTGGGTGGCTCAGCTGGTTAAGCATCCGACTTTGGCTCAGGTCATGATCTCGCAGTCTGTGCACTCGGGCCCCACGTCGGGCTCTGTGCTGACAACTCAGAGCCTGGAGCCTGCTTCTGATTCTGTCTGCCTCTCTCTCTCTGCCCCTCCTCCGCTCGCGCCTGTCTTTCTCCCTCCCCAAAATAAAAATTTTTCTAATCAAATTATTTCCAAAATCGTCCACTTTTCTTCTCCCTCCCCTTCATCCCTACCTTTTTACAAGTTTATCTATTTTGAGAGAGAGAGAGAGCAGGGGAAGGGCAGAGAGAGAGGGAAAGAGAGAGAACCCCAAGCAGGCTCTGAGCTGTCAGTGCAGAGCCCAATAAGCGACTCGAACCCACAAACCTTGAGATCATGACCTGAGCTGAAGTCAAGATGCTTAACCAACTGAGCCACCCAGCACCCCCCGCATCCCCACCTTCTTTCCTGCCTTCATCTTCTGTCTTCTGTGGTGCACCTGATTTGCCTGCCCCAAGCACTTCCTCCATCTGTCTGTTGGGTGGAGCACCGGACCTGGCCATTAGAGCTAAGGAGTTCAGGGGCAGGGCGCTCATTGAGACAGGAGAGGACCTGGAAGGCCTCTAGGGGCAGGAGAGGGGCCAGCGAGGTGTAGCGGTTGAGATCTTGGATTTCCTGGGTTCAAATCTCGGAGAGTCTCGTACTTTCTGCATCTATGTTAAGAGCGCTCACCTTGTCACGGTCGTTAGGACCATTAAGTGAGCCGGTAGAGAACAGACCCACCGAAGGGGATGCTTGAGGTGAGTCCGTGACGGGAGTGGTAGGGGGCGAGGAGTGACACTCCCCCCATGCCCTCCCCCGCCCCCAAAGGCCCTTCAGCAGCTGCTGCAAGGTCTGCAGCAGAAGCGCCCGCTGGGCTGGCTCTCTGGCTGCAAGGACGTCACTAATGACAGAGCGGCCTCCCTAGAACACCCACTAGGCTCCCATCCGCCGGGCACTCACTAGGTGCTATGTGAAGTCCTCCCATACACGACCTCCTACGACTGTCAAGCCTGCGACCCAGGGAGGCACTACCCCTGTTTTACAGAAGAGGAAGCTGAATCCCCACCCACATGTTAACTGATCTTGATCTGATAATATATCAGTGCATCTGAAACCAGAAGTGTCATGGACAAAGCCAGAGTTTTTCCCTCTCTAAAAGCTTTCTTCTCTAGTTTACTGGACTCCCTTCAACAATTCTGAGTAAGAGCCACACTAGCACTTACGTAGAGAGTTTCAGTTGGAGAACCGCCAGCCACTCCAGTCAGGATTTAGGGGCAGGAAGACCTGAGCCCGCCTCCAGCCAGCACAGGGGACCAAGTCCCATCAACTTTTTCCTTATCTGAACACCAGGGTGTGTGTGGAGGAGGTGGGGGACCCCCGGGCAGTTAACACGCACTACTGATCATCAGCGCTACTATTAAATATCACTTTGTTTCTTTCATTTGGCGCCAAATTCTAGGTGTGAACCCGCGTTTGTTTTTGAAGAAGCTTTCTTATTTTCGTTTCTTATGAAATCAGTTTTCTTACTTGTAAAACTAGAAACAGCACAAATACATGTACAACAGCCAATAGGTATTTAAAACAAAAAACCTTGTTGTTACAATATTTACTAGAGAAATACCATGCAGGCGCTAAAAATGATATTCACCTAACTGTGCCATGCTATCCTGGACTGGATCTTGGAACAGAAAAGAGACATTAGTGGGGTGCCGGGGTGACCCAGGTTGAGCGTCCGGCTTGGGCTCAGGTCATGATCTTGCGGTTCATGAGTTCGAGCCCCGCATCGGGCTCTCTGCTGTCAACGCAGAGCCTGCTTCGGATCCTCTCTCTCCCTCTTTCTTTGCCCCTCCCCCACTTGGCTCTCTCTCCCTCTCTCAAAAATAAATAAACATTAAAAAGTTTTTATGGGGGGCGCCTGGGTGGCTCAGTCGGTTAAGCGTCCGACTTCGGCTCAGGTCATGATCTCGCGGTCCGTGAGTTCGAACCCCGCGTCGGGCTCTGTGCTGACAGCTTAGAGCCTGGAGCCTGTTTCGGATTCTGTGTCTCCCTCTCTCTCTCTGACCCTCCCCCGTTCATGCTCTGTCCCTCTCTGTCTCAAAAATAAATAAACGTTAAAAAAAAAATTAAAAAAAAAAGTTTTTATGGGAGGGGCGCCTGGGTGGCTCAGTCGGTTAAGCGTCCGACTTCAGCTCAGGTCATGATATCGCGGTTTGTGGGTTCGAGCCCCGCGTCGGGCTCTGTGCTGACAGCTCATAGCCTGGAGCCTGTTTCGGATTCTGTGTCTCCCTCTCTGACCCTCTCCCGTTGATGCTCTGTCTCTCTCTGTCTCAAAAATAAATAAACGTTAAAAAAAAATTAAAAAAAAGAGTTTTTATGGGAATGAAAGCTGGTGCAGCCACTCTGGAAAACAGTATGGAGGTTCCTCAAAAAATTAAAAATAGAACTACCCTACGACCCAGCAATTGCACTACAAGGGATACAGATGTGCTGTTTCAAAGGGACACATGCACCCCAATGTTTATAGCAGCACTATCGACAATGCCCAAAGTATGGAAAGAGCCCAAATGTCCATCAATGGATGAATGGATAAAGAAGATGTGGGATACATATACAATGGAGTATTACTCAGCAATCAGAAAGAATGAAATCTTGCCATTTGCAACTACATGGATGGAACTGGAGGGTATTATGCTAAGTGAAATTAGTCAGAGAAAGACAAATATCATATGACTTCACTCATATGAGGACTTTAAGACACAGAACAGATGTACACAGATGAACACAGAGAAGGGAAGCAAAAATAATATAAAAACAGGGAGAGGGACAAAACAGAAGAGACCCTTAAATATGGAGAACAGAGGGTTACTGGAGGGGTTGTGGGAGGGGGGGATGGGCTAAACGGGTAAGGGGCATTAAGGAATCTACTCCTGAAATCATTGTTGCACTGTATGCTAACTAATTTGGATGTAAATTTAAAAAATCAAATAAGTAAATAAATAAATAAAATGAAGACAGGAAAAGAAATAATAAAATTTTAGAAAGAAAAGAGTAGTGAAAAACTGGTAAAACCCAAATAAGGTCCAGAGTTTAATTAATAGCGTTAATGTTAATTTCTTCATTTTGATAAAAGAGTGTTAACATTAGGGGAAGCCAGGTGAAGGGTTTGTGGGGACTTGATGTACTATTTTTGTAATTCTTTAAAAAAATTTTTTTTAATGTTTGTTTATTTTTGGGAGAGGGAGACAGACCGCAAATGGGAGGGGCAGAGAGAGAGGGAGACACAGAATCCGAAGCAGGCTCCAGGCTCTGAGCTGTCAGCACAGAGCCCGACGTGGGGCTTGAACCCATGAACCATGAGATTATGACCTGAGTTGAAGTCGGAAGCTCAACTAACCGAGCCACCCAGGCACCCCCTATTTTTGTAATTCTAAGATTATGCTGAAATAAAAATTATAACGATATTCATGAGGTGTTTGGAATATAGGAATGTTTAGGCTGAAATTTTGAAAGAAAAAAGCAGAATTCAAAATTGTATGACAGTGTGAGCACAACTATGTAAAAGTTTTTTCATAGAAAAAAAGGAAAAAATATGCAAATTATCAAGAGATGTTTGGGTTGGCCGTGAAACAGAGTAATTTGAAGGTTATTTTTTATTGTTTTCCAATTTTCCCTTAATATGGGATCTCAAGCACTCAGATCTCTTCAGAGGCCCTGGACCTCAGAAGGGGCCGGTTAATTTCTGCAGAAAGGGCCTTATGGAAAGGCTGTCTGATCAGTGTGAAGGCAGGGGAGCAGATCCCCACGGGCCAGGTTACGGCCACTGAATGCTGTCCGTGGCCAGGCCACCCCCACCCACTGGCTGGACAATGCAAGGATCCAGCTCAGGTTTAAATCCTAGACCAATTACTTGCTAGCTTATGACTTTGGGCAAGTTTCCTAACCTCTCTGCCCCTCAGTTTCCTCATCTGTAAAGTGGAGCTGCTGACAACTGTACCAACGTTTTATGGTGGTTATAAGGATTGAATGAGTATATATATATATATATATGTAAATATATATATGTAAATATATATGTAAATATACATACATACATATATATGGTAAGTATATATATAGTAGGCATATATATATATATATATTTTTTACTGACTAATATCACTTAACATAATACCCTCTAGTTCCACCCATATAGTTGCATATGGCAAGATTTCATTTTTGATTGCTGAATAATATCCCATTGTATATATATACCACATCTTCTTTATCCATTCATCCATCGATGGACATTGGGCTCTTTCCATACTTTGGCTATTGTTGATAGTGCTGCTACAAACATTGTGGTGCATGTGTCCCTTTGAAACACTTGTATCCCTTGGATAAATGCTTAGTAGTGCAATTGCTGGGTCATAGGGTAGTTCTATTTTTAATTTTTTGAGGAACCTTAATACTGTTTTCCAGAGTGGCTGCACCAGCTTGCATTCCCAACAATGCAAAAGAGATCCTCTTTCTCCACATCCTCGCCAACATCCGTTGTTGCCTGAGTCGTTAATGTGAGCCATTCTGATAGGTGTGAGGTGGTATCTCATTGTGGTTTTGATTTGTCTTTCCCTGATGATGAGTGATGTTGAGCATTTTTTCATATGTCGGTTGGCCATCTGGATGTCTTCTTTGGAGAAGTGTCTATTCATGTCTTTTGCCTATTTCTTCACCAGATTGTTTGTTTTTTGGGTGTTGAGTTTGATAAGTTCTTTATAGATTTTGAATACTAACCCTTTATCTGATATGTCATTTGCAAGTATCTTCTCCCATTCCATAGGTTGCCTTTTAGTTTTGCTGATTGTTTCCTTGGCTGTGCAGAAGCTTTTTATTTTGATGAGGTCCCAGTAGTTCATTTTTGCTTTTGTTTCCCTTGCCTCTGGAGACGTGTGGAGTAAGAAGTTGCTGTGTCCAAGATCAGAGAGGTTTTTGCCTGCTTTCTCCTTGAGGATTTTGATGGCTTCCTGTCTTACATTTAGGTCTTTTATCCATTTCGAGTTTATTTTTGTGTCTGGTGTAAGAAAGTGGTCCAGGCTCATTCTTCTGCATGTCGCTGTCCAGTTTTCCCAGCACCGCTTGCTGAAGAGACTGCCTTTATTCCATTGGACATTCTTTCCTGCTTTGTTAAAGATTAGTTGGCCATACGTTTGTGGGTCCATTTCTGGGTTCTCTGTTCTGTTCCATGGATCTGAGTGTCTGTTCTTGTGTCAGTACCATACTGTCTTGATGATGACAGCTTTGTAGTATAGCTTGAAGTCCGGGATTGTGATGCCTCCTGCTTTGGTTTTCTTTTTTTTTTTTTTTTTTTTTTTTTCTTTTTTTTTTCAACGTTTATTTATTTTTTTTTGGGACAGGGAGAGACAGAGCATGAACGGGGGAGGGGCAGAGAGAGAGGGAGACACAGAATCGGAAACAGGCTCCAGGCTCTGAGCCATCAGCCCAGAGCCTGACGCGGGGCTCGAACTCACGGACCGCGAGATCGTGACCTGGCTGACGTCGGACGCTTAACCGACTGCGCCACCCAGGCGCCCCTGGTTTTCTTTTTCAAGATCGCTTTGGCTATTCGGGATCTTTTCTGGTTCCATACAAATTTTAGAATTATTTGTTCTAGCTCTGTGAAGAATGCTGGTATTATTTGGTTATAAGGATTGAATGAGTCTCTCTCTCTCTCTCTCTCTCTATATATATATATATGTACATACATATATATATAGTAAGTATATATATATAGTAAGTATATATATATAGTAAGTCAATATATATATATAAAGTATATATAGTAAGTATGTATATATATAGTAAATATAGATATAGTAAGTATATATATAGTAGGCCTATGTTTGTTAAGGAAAAAGTATTGCCTGTGTCACCAGAATGAATGTAAATATTCCTCTCTGTCTCTCTGTCCAGATTCCAAGTCTCAAGTGTGAGGGACAGGTTAAGGATGCCAGGTTAAGGATGAATGAGGGTCCAGTGGGGGGTCCAACTTCCATAGAGAAGGGGTGCTGCCTCCCAGTCAGGCTGCACAGAGAATTGAGAAACCAGGGAGGGGAACAGGTTCCAGGCTGGGAGGTGCTCAGCGAAGAATTGTGGAGTGAATGACTGGATAGGCAAGCTGAACAAACACAGGCAACAACTAGGAGACTGAAAAGCTGGTTAGGGAGGAGGAGGAGAGGTGGGGACACAGAGCCGGGAAAGAGAAGCTCTTCATGATGTGTCCGGCTCGTCACCTCTAGGGTGATGGGGCGTTCAGACCCCTCCCTCCACGCTGTGCTCAGGGTGGACCTCGGCCAGGGGTGGGGGCAGAGATATAGGAGAGGCGAGGGAAAGTTGCACACGATGAGTCCAGGCACGCGACTGGTAAAGCACTCTTTTTAATTTGGGGGAAGCGTCGGAGTGGGGAAGTTAAAAACAGTTGGGGAGCCCCGGGTTTCTGAAGTTGGGAGACAGGCCAGAGGGAAGACCTCAAGGACCTCACCTGTGCTGTGGAAGCAGCCCCTTGTCACAGGATTCAGCGCCTTCAGCTGGTGGGGACATTGGGGGAAGATGTACTCAACTCCGCTGACCTTTCCCAGCACCCTCCCGCCCCCATCACAGGATCTGAGTCTCTGCTTGCGGTCTAGGTCTAGTTCTCCTGTAGAAAGGACTCCAGGGTCCTCCAGATCCTCTCCTTCCCTCCTCCTACCAGCTCCCCAGGTTAGTTCTGGCCAACGTGGGGCGGGGCGTGCCCCCCAGGGGCCGGCCCACAGTGTCTTACTTTCTGGGAGCACTCCCTTGGGGTTCCTTGACATCCTTAAGTATTTTGATAATCTCCCACAACTATGTTATAAATTCTGGGGTGGGATCAAGAGAGAGGAAGTGAGGGGCCGAGACCCCACCTGCCTCCCCAGGTACAGCACAGAGGAAATTAAGCGAGCCTGGGTCACAGGGCTTCGGTGAAGAGAGGTTCTGCCAGGATGTCTCCTTTGATCTCACTCCAGCCCACGCACTGTAATCCTGTGAAGCAGAAGCGCTGGGCTGGGATTCTAATTCCGGGTTCTGACACCCGAACCCCAGCGACTCTGGGCAGCATGATTTTCGTTCTACGTCTGCCTGGACTGGCCAAAAGGTCAAGTCACTTGGCCACTCTGAGACTGTTTTTTCTTCGGTCAACTGTTGGGATGGTCATGGCTAGTGGGTGGCAGCTGGCGGGAGCAGTGTGGTGCCCCACGGTGCCCCAGGCAGGGGCGGTGGGACCAGGTCTCCACGCCCGGTAGGCCTGCCTGCCAGCCTGCCCTGTCCTGGGGAAACGCTCCTTCCTCTCCCTGGGCCCTGCTGCCCTCTGCTGGTCGAGGTCCAGCCACCTGGCCGGTGCCCAGGGGAGGTCAGGAGCCAGGGCTGGGAGTCCCATCGAGTGTCCAAGAGCCCAGCTCTACCGCTCACTGCTTCTGGCCCCACTCTTTAGCTTTCTGAACCGGTTTCGTCCTCTATAAAGTAAGGGCATTGTGAGGACCGAATGAGGGGGGATGTGCAGAATGTTACCTGCAGTGCCTGGCCAGACAGGACTCTGGGATGGTCTTCTGGAGGGCGGACAGGGGCACGGGTCCTACAGCAACCCTGTTTCAGATTTGTGGGTGTGACGGGTGAGCTCTGCATGCGTGTCTTTCCTTCAGCAACAACCCCCGACCCCCACCCCGCTCCTGTGTATCTCAATGGCAGGAGCAGGCTGGGAGTGAATGTCAGACGCTCCCTCCCCCGCCGGTTGTGTCCACACTGGAGGTCCCGTGGAGGATGGAGAATGGAGGCTTAGAAGGTAAGGACCACGTCCTGCTCACTCGCATACCCCCGCTGCTTGGCGTTCAATGTCTAGAACAGGAACCGCACGTGCTAGGCAACCGATACATACGTATTTCCTAATCAAACGCATCGAGTGTCTGCCCTGAGATTAGCACTGGTCCAGTCTTCGTGTTTCTGCAGATGTGAGCCCTGGAGGACGTTCCAGCCCATCCTCCTGCCTCCCCTTGGAGGGTCGGGCCAAATCCAACCTGTTTAAACAGAAGCATTTAGCTGGAGATCCAGCCTTTAGAACGCAGGGTGAGCCGTCAGCTATCTGGCTCTCTCTTGGATCTCTCTGTCCCTCAGCCTGCTTTCGGGCTTGGTTGGCTCCCAGCCAGTGGCTTCGGGGTGACTTCCTGGGGTCTGTGAGTTTTCATCCTCCAGGGGAGGGACCCCCGGGGGCAGAAGGAGGCCCGGGAAAACAAAGAGGTTGACCTGAAGTGGGGTGATCTGGCAGCCACCCTCCCCTCCCTGCACCCGGATGTGGTGCTGTCCAGGCAGAGGGAAGCTTCGTGACTCACAGAGTGTGCCCCACCCTCCCCACCCCCAGGATGCTAGGGAGTGGCCTGTCCTGGAGGAGGTGACTTGGGATCCCCCCCCCCGCCCCCCCCCCTTGCCTTCCCGGCAGGCAACCCCAAGACCGGTGGAGGCGGTGTGGAGAAATGAAGACACTGTGGTTTGTGGCTCTTGGCCCCAGCTGGCCTCTGGGCTGTGCCTTCGCCTGGCTCCCACCAGTCTGGCCGCCGCCCTGCCAGGCGGGCTTGTGAGGAACTGAAAGGGGGGCTTGGCGGGTGAGGAGGAGGAGAACAACAGCCCATAATAACAACCTGGCTCCTGGGCCAGGCGTCTCCAAGTGCTGCCACTTGCTGTGCCCTCCTGTGACACCTGGGATGGCTGCGTGGGGTGGCCCGGCGGGATGCGCCTGCCTCCTCTCCCACTGCCGGGGGAAGGCGCTCGCCTTCTCCAAGTTTCTCACGCAGGGGAGAGGACGGCATTCTTCCCTCACAGTGTCCCCACCCTTCCCACAGTCCACCATGCCGCCACCACGGCCTCCGGCCCAGGAGTCACCCGGCCTTGACCTGTGCGGGCTTGTTTCTTCTGTAGTGTCTGGACGTCTGTGGCTGCCCAACTGGTCTCCTGCTCCCGCCTCTGCCTCCCAGCCGTCCTGCCCCGTCCATCACCAGACTCTCATCTTCAGGCTGTTCCCACAGCAGGGAAGCAAAGCCCAATTCCTTAGCCAAGGGGCCTGTGCAAAGACAGTGGACCCTTTGGGGTGTGTGCAGTGAGCAGGGGGTGAACAAGTCGGCAGGTCCACAGGCTTCCTGGGAAAGGTGGTGTCGGAGCTAGACTCTGAAGGATTTGGGGACGGAGGGGGAATTTGAATAGGCAGTGATCAGGAGGAAGGGCACGCTGAGGCGGGCCAACAGCCTGAGCAACCGTACTGGGTCCGTGGTGCTCCCTGGTGCGGTCCCCCACGCGTGGCTGGAGTGTCAGGTGTCTGGACAAGAAGTAGGGGAGGTGGCCTGCAGCCAGATGCAGGAGACCCCAAGTCCCCGTCTGGGGAAGCAGGACGGCCTTCTCTGGGCAGAGGGGCTCGGGTGACGTGACTGGATCCGTGCTTCGGAAAACGGCTGTGCTGGTGGTGGTGAGGAGGATGAAGGAGGCAGGGAGGTTTATGCGGCAATCCAGGCAGGACGAGGTGTGAGCCTGAAGTGGAGCACTGATCCTTTCATCCAGCCCATGCTTCTTTGTGCTTCCTATAGGCTGGGCACTGCTTGAGACACAGGGGGTTCCAATAAACCCAGTCTGGGCTCTTGGGGAGCCCGCAATCCAGCAGGGGAGACAGACAGGACCAGGGCACATGGTGAAGAGGGTAAAGAAAGTAAAGGAGAGCAGCCAAGGGCGGGGCGAGGCAGAGAAAGCTGATGTGTGTCCCCGACTCAACTGCTCTCCTGCAGGGACCCCGTCAAACCAGGCACAGTCCGCTTCCCCTGCTGTGTGGTGGCTCCAGAAGCCCCTTCCCTGTGCACCACTGTGCCCTCCATCTCCCTGGCCACCCCCCCCCCCGACCCCCGGCCTCCCCTCTGCTCAGAGATCAGCTCTTCTCTGCCCTTAACCTTGCAGCATGTGTTCTGGGTGCGACGCAGTGACCGCTGAGTTAAGCTTCAGGCCTACCTCCCGCCATGTGACCTTCTTCCTCAGGAAACCCGTCCGGTAAGGCCTTCCACTGATTGGATGAGGCCCACACAATACGCAAGGTCATCTCTCTACTCAAAGCCTACTGACTTAAATGTTAACTACATGCAAACAATATTTTCAGGCTGGTGTTCGTCCAAACGACCAGGCACTGTTACCTAGTCAAGTTGACACGTAAAGTAACCTTCAAGCCTGTTTCTTTCTCTATCTAATCATCTCATTCCTGGTAGAACACTGACTGCCAAGAGATAAGAGGCAAGGAAGCGGGACCTAGTCTTCCCATTTACCAGGTGAGAAGACTGAGCCCGTCCCAGGACCAAGCACATCACTCCTTCCACCTCCGTGTTAATCCTCTCAGCCCCACATCCTTTCACTCTGCTTGCCTTGCAAAACTTCACACGGCATCTCAAGCTCTCAGGTCACCATGATGGGACACGTGTTCCCCCCTATGCTTACGTGTGGTCCTCTTTCCGGGGAAGGGCTTTCTCTCCAGGTAACTTCCCAACCACCTCTTCAGGCTGGGGTTGGGACCCCTCCTGTGTTTATGCCAGGGCACTGTAAACACACCTGGCTTTGAGGGCACAAACCGCGGTTCCCGTGTAATATCCCCAGCTCTTGTCACAGCGTGGGGCACATCAGAGAGCTCGTGAGACACCAGGCTGTTGAAGGAACAGATGACAGTCCCTGGTTGTCTCAGGGAAGGAGCCTACGCCCCCTCCCCCGTCTCCTAACTTCTTGTTCAACATCTTGCCCTCAAGTATAGGACATACTGTCCAGCCCAGCCGTACTCCGTGCAATTCATTCCATGCTTCCTGCATCTTCCTTTATGGCCGGCACTGTGCTGGGTAGCGGACAAGCATTTTGTCACTTTGTTCCCACAGCAACCCTGTAGGATGGGTATGATTGTTCCCATTTGCTAGATGGGGTATTGAGGCTCAAAGAGTGTTAACTCTCATAAAATCACATAGCTATGGAAAATGAGAGCACTGACATTCGAACCCAGATCTGCCACTGACTCCAGGGATGGAACAATCATCAATGCCAAAAGGCCAAGCCACATCCTCAGCTAGGAGCTGGGGGACAAAAAGATGAAGCCAATAGGATCCTTACTTCAAGGAAGTCAAGGTCTAGTGCAAGAAGACAGAGGCACAAGAAGTCAGTGTGAAAAGCATCATGGCGACATAAATGTCAGCGCTCCAGGAACACGTATTTTGGGAAATTACAGAAGACAGCGGTCTGAGCTGGGATTGGGGAGGGCAGGAAGCGGAGAATAGGGAAGAACATTCTGGGCATGGGGTATGCTTGGCGGGGAGGAAAAATCAAGCTAAAATCTAGGCCAGGAAAAGCTATTTCCCATCCCTGGCAGTTTCTAGTAAAACCCTGAAGCAGAGTCTGTAATCCACGTGGGGTTTTTACAGCGGGCCCCTAACACCATTTCACCTGCCTCCGTTCAGTTCTGTAACCCAAGCTGTGAGCCCTCACCAGGCAGAAGTGGTCCCTCCCTCGAGCTTTTTCTAAAGAAACCGAAGGGGTGTGTGTTTGTGGCTGGTTCTACGTGCTGGGACCTCATCCGATCAGTCGAAGGCCTTAAGAAAAATGACCGATTTGTCGAGGAAGAAGGAATTCTGCCTCAAGTCAGCAACACGGAAAGCCTGCCGCCCTGCAGAATTCAGCCTCAAGACTGCAACATCAACTTACCTGAATCTCCAGCCTCCTCCTGCCGGCCCCTCTGATCATGTGAGATAATTAATATAATATCGAGTATATTACGTATATTACAGCTCTGCAGTATTACATATTTATCATAAACCAAAATAAGACTTGTGAATGCTCCGTGAGCACTTACTGTGTGCCAGGCACCTGCTAAGTCCTTTGCGTGTGTCTCATGAGGCTCTTACTCATCTAAAGGCTCCATGACATCATTTGTGATTGGCCCCATTTCACAGATGAGGATATTGAGATGCAGAGGGTGGAAGTAATTTGCCCAAGGTCCTAAGGTGACAAAGCCAGGTTTGGATCCAAGAGGTTCCCCTCCAGTGCCTACAGGTGGTGAATTCTTACCTGCTACGGAACATGCGTGTAAAGCAAGAGACATGATATAACTGACAAAAGATGTTGTTTTACTTGTTATAGTTACCACTGGATGGACAAGGGGGAAGGGGGAAGGGGGAAGGGCAAGGTGTGAATTCTGACCCAGGTTCCTAGAAGCGCAAGGTCCTGAAGGTGCAGCCCTGGGAACAGCCGCTAGGCGGCACCAGGCTGCACAGGCTGCTTCCGGATGTGCGGTCCAGGCTGGGGGCTGGGCGTCTGGTAGTCATTCTAGGCCACTCCGGGGCTAGCCCCCACAGGGCTGGTGGGCTCTGGAATCCCCTTCCTCAGGCCTCAGGGGGGTTACGCTCCAGTCCAGGGACCACAGACCCGGGGTCCGGTGCCCGGCCTTCATGGTGTCCATCTGTTTTGAGGTGCAGTTCGGTGGTCACAGCCTGGGGACTGGGTCTAGCCCGGTCAAGTGGGCAGAAAGAAGGTCAGCACCCAGCTCCTTCCTATGCTGCTGGGGTGGTGGGGGCAGGGAAGGCCTCAAGATGTCAGGTCAGCACACAAAAGCTCCGGGTAACCCTCCTCCAGAAGTTGCGACTGCGGCTGCTCAGGGCCACCTCGGCTGCTTCCTGGAAGACCGCGTGGACGTTTTCCTGGAGCAAGGCCGAGCACTCAAGGTAGGCCACTGCGCCCACGGACCTCGCCATCTCCTGGCCCTAACAGAGAGAGGGCACAGGGCTGCCGTGAGGTACAGGACTTGGGGGCCTCACGTCCCGCCTCCCCGCAGCCGTCGTGGTCATCCTAGGGAGTCTCCAGGACAAAAGTGGAAGGCGAGTTTTTCTAGGACCCCTACAGCTCCTGCCCCCGATCTTGACCAAGCACTCTCGTGGCTTCGTTGGGTTTCCTGCCTCAGCTCCAGGATGGGTCCCTGCCTCTCAAGGCACCAACTAATTGACTTCCCAGGTATGTAGCGGAGAGGGGCCTGCAGAAGAGCTAAGGGTTCTTCTCCAGACCTCAGGTTCCCCATCTGTGAAGTGGATGGGTAGGATTATCTGAATGTGCACACCACTGGCTCTCTCTTCCATAGGCAGAACCTTCTAGAGTGTTCTAGGTACCACTTCCAAGCCCAGGCAATTCTGAGATGACCCCTGCCCTGACCCACTCTTAAGTGTGCTGGATGTCTGGCCCTGCTGACAGGCTGGGCTACATCAGCGTACCCAGAAGTTCCCCCCGCCCCCAGAACCGGGCCCCTGGGCAGAGTTTCCTACCCTGTGGTAGGTAACAGGCTCCAGTCTATTTTTCCGCAACTTCTTCACCAGCGACTTGTCCTTGCGCAGGTCCGTTTTGCAGCCCACGACAATGAGGGGCACCTCCTTGCAGAAGTGGTTCACCTCTGGGTACCACTGCGGGGAGGGGGGCAGTGCAGGTGTGTATTAGTCATAGGGACTGTTCTTTTCTGCAGATGGGGAGGATGGGTCACTCTCCTGCTCCCCAGGCAGACTCCAGTGGTGATAATCAGTACAGCCAACATTTAGGGAGAACTACTCTGAGCTAGGCTCTAAGACTTCACATGTATGATATCATCAATCCCCCAAGTCCCTGTGAAGCAAGTTCTATCATCAGTCCCTTTGTACAGATGCACTGACTGAGGCTCGGAGAGGCTGTATAACTTGGCCTTGGCCACACGACTAGAAGTGGCAGGATTTGAGTCCAGGGGCTGGGGCCCAGAGCCCTGCTCCCACCTGGTCTAGAATCCTGCCACTCTGCAAGGTAAGGGCTCCCAAGTCCACCTCCCAGCTGGGTAAGATATATAAGGAAATAAGTCATCCTTTAAAAATAAAGCAGCTCACAAAATGGATGCAGCAGCTGTTTGCCTGTCGGAGGGAACACTTCTGTTCTGTGTCAGCTGCTCTTTGGAATGTGAGGCTCCGGGGCCTGGTTATTCCAGCCTGGACAACGACTGGGAAGTCTAGAATCTGGAGACGGGGGCTTTATGTGTCCAGGAGTGCATGCCTGCTCAGTTTGTGTTCTGGAAAAATACTGGCATCAAACCGTCTGGCTCCTGGAGACAGATGGGGCTCAGGTGGGGTCCTGGGCTGACTCCCCAGACCCCAACCCCCTCCACACAACTGCACTTGAAAACAGTCTCCAAAAATGGTCTCCACCGTGGCTTCACCTTGCTAAATCCAACAGTGAATCCTCAGCCTTCAACCTACCTGAGCCCTGGCACCAGCCAGGGATCTCTCCCTCCTCTACGACCTGGGTGGCGCTTTGCCCTAGGACCCTGCTCTCTTGGTTCTTCTCCTTGGGTCTCCAGGGGTCCTCCCCACCCCCACCCCATCTTGTCCAAAGCTGTTCCCCACTAGCAGTCCCCAAATGGATCTGCCCAGCCCGGCCTGGCCCTCTCCTGGGAACGGCAGACTAAGACCTCCGCCTGTCTACCTGGCCCTCCACTGGGATGTCCAACAGGCCCCCATCTCCCACCTCCTTGCCCACCCCTTGTTCCTTCTCATCTCAGCGGGGGGAACTGGCAAGGCTACCTTCCACTTGCTCTGGTCAAGGCGTCTCTCCCACCTACATCCAATCTGTAAATCCTGATGGCTTTCCAAACAGGGTCTATACCCACCCACCTCTCACCACGCCCCCTGCTAGCACCCTGGTCACAGCCACCACCACCCACCATCTCTCCTAGGGCCCCAGCACCTAGAACAGTGCCTGGTGCACAGATGTGTTGCCATTTTATTTTTATTAAATTAAAAGAAAATTTTTAAAATATTTATTCATTTTTTGAAAGAGAGAGAGAGAGAGAAAGAGAGAGAGAGAGAGAGAGAGAGCGCGCAAGTGAGCACGAGTGGGGGAGGGGCAGAGAGACAGGGAGACACAGAATCCAAAGCAGGCTCCAGGCTCCGAGCTGTCAGCACAGAGTCCGATGCGGGGCTTGAACCCACAAACCGCGAGATCATGACCTGAGCCAGTCAGATGCTTAACCAACAGCGCCACCCGGGAGGCCCCATCAAGGCTGCCACTTGAACAGATGTGTATCTTGGAGCAACGGATCCATTCTGGAGATAATACCACTATGGGCTCCATCAGGTTGTTAGATGGAGTAAACGAGTGAACGTGTGGAAGTGCCCGCCCACAACGGTGCGTGGCATAAGGAAAGTTCTCAATAAATATTATCATCGTCACTGTGGTTAATGTTACTGACGCTGTCACCAGCTGTGCTCCGGAACCCTGAAGCACACAGTTCACGTGGAGGCCTGGCAGCAGTGGGGTAGGAGCAGAAAAACTCCAGGGACCACATCCCTGACACCTGGGGGCAGGGAGAAGCCTTGGGAACCCCCGACATACCTGGGGGGTGGGTAGTTGGGGAGGCTGCTAAAAGCTAGCGGTCATACAGAAGGGGGCTGAGCTGCTAGAAGCTGACCATTCATGCATCCTTGGGCAGGCCCAGGCTGGGGAGACGCAGGGGCCCCTGAGTCATCCAGTATTCTCAGGCAGGGTCACCATGGAAAGAGCCACAGCATTCTGAGTCCAGTACAAAGCAGGCAAGGAGCACCGGACTGGGGATGTGAGGCCAGACCCTGCCACCAAATCCCTATGGCACCTCTGGCAAGTTGCTGCCCTCGCTCTGGGCCTCGGTTTCCCCATATATATGCTAAAGACGCTGGACTGGATGCCATCCAGGGCCTGCCACACTCTGGCAGTCTGCTGAGTCAAGGGTGGGGGCAGAGCGGAGTGGCCTGGTTATGGGGACTGTACCTCCCCAAGGCCCTGGTACCTACCCGGTTAAAGATGTTGTCAAAGCTGTGTGGGCTGGTTACATCAAAGCAGAGGAGCAGGACACTGGCGTCAGGGTAGAACAGGGGCCGCAGGCGGTCATAGTCAACTTGTCCTGCGGAGAGTGGGGGTGGTCACTCCCTCCAGATCTCCCCCAACATCAGGGAGGTCATCCCACCAGACAGGGGCGTCTGGATCAGGGCCTGGTTGTGTGCCTCAAGGTCTTAGCAGATTCAGTGCTTAGCTGGTCATTCCACGTGAATGTCTCCCTCGGGGCAGTGTTCCCCTGGCTTGCCCGTGGGATGTGCCAGCCCTGGCCTGGGTGACACCGCTTGCTGAGAGAGCCCTGTTCTGGAAGGAGCGGAGGGGAGGGCGGAAGCCCAGTCTGCAGGGACTGAGCCCATCCCGCAGAAGCCTGCTCTGCCCCGGGCATGGGGCTGAGGACTAAGAAGCGGTAGGACCCTGGGGAAAGGCACCTTGGCGCATGCATGACGGTAAGGGGGCTGCTGGGCCTCCCTGGGGTTAGCGGTCAGCTCTGGCATGGATGTGACTGCACCCTCCTGTAGGCGAGGTCAGGAAGCTGGAGGGCAGAGGTCAAAGTCAGGCAGTTCTTACGGAAGCTAAAGCCAAGGTGGAATGCTCAGGAGGCCAGGAACAGTTCACCCCTTGAGAGGAAAGCGCTCTGGGTTCCCCCTTGTCTGCAGGATGCACTTGGCTACCCTGGGCTGGGGGAGGCAGCAGACACAGGCACAGAAGCAAAGAAGGTTCGGGTTCCTGGGGACCCTAACCCTGGCCAACAGCTGTCCCTTGGTGATTGGTTGGCCTCCCTGGTTCAGAAGGAAAGGAGTAGGGCTTGGCTTCTGGGCATGTGAGGCTCCCCTCCCGCCCTGGCAGCCCTGCATACCCACCTGCTGTGTCCCAGATTTGGAGGTTCAGGGGTTTGCCCTTCATTTGCAGATTAACGGTGACCCGCTCAAACACAGTGGGGGTGTAGCTCTGAGGAAGAAGGGGACAAGATGCAGGCTGTGAGGACAGCTTCTGAAGCAGGGTGGCCCGCACTGCCCAGGCCAGAGAGAGCCCACGAATGCCTGCAGCACAGCTCCGGTTTGGGAGTCTGACGGTGTGAGGGAGACAGTCTCCGGGAAGCAGGCTGTGGCCAGCAGGGTTGAGGCCTCGAGCTGCCGCTTCCTCCTAACTGTTTGCCCCAGCAAGGCCCTGAACCTCCCCGGCCTTCTTGACGGTAAAGTGGGAATATTAAAAGCACCGAATGCAGGGTGCTGCTGTAAGGATTCAGTGAGAGGCTCTGTGCAGAGCCTGGCACAAAATAAGCACTCTACACATGCCAGCCACTGTTATTTTTATCTTTGTCCCCCTGGATGGGGGACTGTCCCATTTCTGAGTCTTCCTTCATTCTGTCCCCTCCTCCTAGAATGACATTAACCTACATTTGTTCGTTCGTTCATTCATTCATTCGTTCGTTCATACATTCATTCAGTAAACATCAGCACCTTCTCTAGCTCTGGATATTGGGGAACAAGTCATAAACAAGGCTCACTGTGTGCCCTGGGGAGCTTGCAGCTTTTGGGGGGGAGGGTCCCTGCTTTGTCTCTCAACCTCTCAGGCCCCTGCCCCATGCCACGTCCCCCAGGATGCCTTTCTGGAACCCTTCCCACACCCTCTCTATTTCTGCCTTTCTTATTTGCCCTGCGGGCATCAGGAGGAAGTCACCCAGACCACATGCCCTTCCTGCCCAGGCCGAGAGCCTGACTGCATTCCTTCTCCATAAAGGCTGGGTGAATGGAAACAGGGTGGGTTTTGTGCACAAAATGCAGAAATGAGAAGGGGAAGCTTTTACGGATAGGGTCTGAGCAACAGGTGAGGAGGTTTTCAAAACTCTACCACAACACAAGCCCTTGGCCGGAGTGGGAAGCTAGACCAGCTACGTCTTGGGTCCCCAAGCCTCACTCGCTTGCTCAGGGTTGGTTGGTGGGATCACAGCATAGGGAGACCCTGCCCTCCCCACATCCAATGCCAGGTGGGGCCCCCAGCTGCCTGTGACTCAGGAGGACTTCAAGCCTGCCTGTCTGTCTGCCCGCCGGCATTCTGAGTCAGGCCCTGGCTGCGTGGAGGGGCGGCCCCTTAGTGGTGGGTCAGTGCGGTCCTCCAGGCCACGTGGGAAGGTACAGGGGGAGGATGGAGAAAGGTGAGTCCCAGAGTGGGCAGATGGGGAAGTCGAGGATGACCCTGGGATAGAGGTTCAATCCGCCCTGGACCCTAGCCACCTGTCACTCTCTCTACTAGTAGGTACAGACGAGGGCTCCACCCACCTCCCCAGCACCCCCCTGCCCTGGCCCCCTCCCCTCAGGCCCTTTGTCTGGTGGGAGGCAGCGTGACTTGGTGGCTAGGAGCACTGGCTTTGGAATCAGATGTTCCCGGTTTAGGACTGGCTCTGGCCCTCACCAGCTGTGTGACTTTGGGCCCGTCCCCTCTCTGGTTAAAGAAGAGTGTCCCTTTTTAGTGTAGGGGAGACCGGCTGGCAGGTAAGGCCCAGCATAAATGCCCACTACTTAGAAAGCTGGTCGCCAGGGGCAATGTCCGCGCCAGCTGCCATCCATCCCTCTAGGTGATGCGCCCTTCCCCCGCCTATCACCGTGGAGGGCACTGACACCTGCTTCCACTCACCCACTCACCTGTGGCAGGACCCCTCCTGATGTGACGTGGAGGGCAACCTGCCACAAAGCTCTTGGGAGACACGTGTCAGTACCCTGCAAATGCCTGTGGAGATGACAGCGTCGTGCACATTTTCTAGGCATCTACTATGCGTGGCCCTCCATGTGTACTGTCCCTGACCCTTGCATCCTTGGGAAGTGGGCACTATTCCCATTTTCCTGATGAGGACAGAGGAGGGAAGTGAATTGCCTGAGGTAACATACTAGACAGCCGGCTAAGGATGGAGTCAGGTCTTTCTGGCTCCAGAGGTCAGGCTCTGTCCCCAGTCATGTGCCTTTTCCTGAGGTCACCGACTCTCTGGCCCCTGGTGCCAGGAGTGGGTAGGAAAGCCCCATTCCAGGCTTCGTGGCTGGGTTGCTCCCGGGGCTTGGAACTGTCACAACCCGCCCCCCTACTCTGCAATGTCATCCTGGAGACTTTTACACCTTCTGTTGTGTTCTTTGAACCACCAGGCAGGGTCACTCTGACCATTAAGTGCCTAATCTTATCTGTTAAGCTGTCCTCAGCCAGGATGGCAGGGTGAGGCCTGAGCTAGACTAGGGCGGAGATGACTCAGGCTTGGATCTGTCCTCATGGGGCTCACAGACAGACAGATGGGTCATTATAGGACAGGAGAACGTAGGTCGAGAAGAGAGTCAGGGGGTTCACACCCATGAGGGTCCCTGTGCGGACCAGGAGGGGCTCGGCTGGTTCTGGAAGGCAGGGCTGGTGCTCTCTGCCCCCTCCCCTCCCCACTCCTCCATGGGACCCCTGGGCTTTGGAATGGTTGCTGAGCCAAATGTCAGCCAGGACCGGGCAGAGGCTGGTGCCCAGCCTGGACTTCCTCTGCCTCAGGAGCTCTCTCTACTCTGTTCCCCTGCCCCAAGGCTGGGCCACAGACAGACAAGAGTCACTGAGGCCCCTTTAAATCCCAGCCTACTCTCTGCTCTTTGGGGGACTCCAAGTCTTCTAGCTGCTGGCTCCCATAGCTTGGAGGGCTGCCAGGAGGAGGGGTTTAGGGGCAGGAGCAGAAGGCTGGTCTGGCAGGCAGAGCACTGGGGGCTATGAAGAGTATTCTGGTCAGGGGCGGGGAGAACTGGGCTCCTGACCTGCACTGCCACCACTGGGCTCCCTAAGGCAAGACTGTCCCTCTGGCTTCACTTTTCCCACCTGTAACATGAGGCCTTTCCAGCACTTGGACCTTGTAGTTCTCTTAAAAGGAGAGGTCTTTCTTGGGCCTGGAGACAGAGGGGTCCCTAAACAGATGAGGACAGGTCAGGTCCATCCCCCCTGGTGACAAGCATGTCCTCCCTTCTCCTGGCCGGCTCCAGCCTATCCTTCAAAACACACATTCCATCGACTTCCAGACGACCATTTCCACACCGCGACCTCTCTGGAATCAGGATGAGCCTTGCCACCAGGGATGTCTCAGAGCCCAAGATACTCCTCCCAGCTGGTCTCCTGGACCCTGGCTGGCCTGGTCCCTCTGCGGGCACTCTCCCCACCATGTCGTAATTGTTGGGTTCCCATGCGCAGCATGTGGGGGCCCAGAAACTTGTCCAACCCAACTTAAAAATGTGACTGGCCAGCGGAGGTGACGTCAGCTCCATAAACCACAAAGCAAAAGTTGGCTCGATGCTGCCACAGTGGAAAGGAAGGTCTGACACTTTTACCAGGCCTGGCCTCTCCTGCCTCCCCCCGTCGGACTCCCAGGGCTTGAGCAAACCCAGGGGTTTGGAGGATGCTGGGACAGGCAGGAGGGAGAAGAAATGCTGGAAGCAAACCCCCGGACTCCCAGGAGAACTGGGCTGAGAGGTGGCACAGTGAGTGGGTCCAGCCCCTGTCCTGGTGCCTGTGAGTCCGCATAGACAGTCGATGAGCATGCTAGTGAAGGACTGAGGGCCCACGTGCCCAGAGCGTCCAGGATGTGCCAGGTACACAGGGGCTGTCTCTCAGCCTTACCTTAATTCTGCCTCGCCACCACTCTTAAGTCTCCTGCCCTATGAGATTGTGTGAGGAAACAGAGGCTCAGAGAGGCTAAGCAAGTTACTGAGGGCCACACAGTTTGTTAGAGGACAGCTGAGGTGCCAAACAAGCTGCCCGACCTGAGTCTGGTATGCTTTGGCCCTCCAAGACAGAGCCCACGACACGTCCGTTGTACAGGCAAGAGCTGGTGGAGAAGAGATGACATCTGCCAACTTTCGGTGAGTCTTTCCTGTCGCCGGCTCAGAGGTGAGCCCTTGACCCGCACTAACTCACCCTTCACAGTGACCCTGGAAGGTGGGCACCATCCTTATTCCTCTGATGCGGTTAAAACAGGCACAGAGAGGGTAGGGGACTAGCCCAAGGGTGCACAGCTTTAGGTGGCAAAGTCGTAATTCGAGCCCAGGCAAGGGTGGCTCCAGTGTCCTCAGTCCCTCCGAGCCATGCCGCGCCACCAAGTGCTCTCTTGGGATCTGCTGGGTACGCAGCTGGCCCAAGTCCGTCCCACGACACCTCTCCCAGGTAGGTGCCATTCTTGCCACTTTGCAGATGATACCACTGAGGCCCTCGCTGCCGATGGCGGAGCGAGAAACGCCTTGGCGCCCACACTCTGCTGGGAGACCCCTTGGGAGGCCGGGGTTGGGGGCGGGGAGCGCGCGAGGCGGGGTTGGGGGCTGCCACTCACCTCGGGGAAGGCCCCCTCAGTGAAGACCATCAGCAGCGACGTCTTCCCGCAGCCGCCGTCGCCCACCAGCACCACCTTGACGGACCGTGCGCCCGGCGGCGCCTCGGCGTCCGCGGTCTGGGCGGCCTTCATCGCGGGCCGGCGGGCTTCGGCGGGCTTCGGCTCGCGGCGCGCGGGGCGGCCGGCGGGGCAGGAATGTGGAAGGGGCGGGGCGGCGGGAGGAAGTGCGCGCCCGCGGCCGGGGGGCGGGGCGCGGGGCCAGGTGAGAGCCCGGAGGCGGGGCGAGCGGGCGCGCCGGCCCCTCGGGACGCCCTTCTGCAGCCCCTGCTGAGGGCGGGGGCCGGGGCCGGGGCCGCGGGAGGGGGCCTCCCCCACACTCTGCCTCGGTCCTCGGGAGGGCACCCGGGGCTGATGCGGAGAAGACAAGGAGCTGGACAGGGTGTGGGGGCGGTGTGGACGGGGAAAGACGAAGGCACCCGGCCCCCTTCCCCTGGGAGGAAAGCGGTGGGGGGCGGGGGGCGGGTGGAGGCGGGGGTCAGCCCGGTGGGCCTACCAGCTTTGCAGGGACAGGAGCTGGGTCCCTGGTGCCCAGCACAGGTGGGGCACCGAACAGGAGCCAGTGACTTTGGATGAATGAAGGAATGTGCATTTCCCCCAGGGCTCTGGAATCAGGGCACACCACAGTCCTCCCTCCAGATATTGAAGGCCGGGTGGGAAGGGGGTGACCCGGCCATGCCCTAATGGGTCAGTTGCTGGCGCTGCCAGGCTGGCCTGCCCTGCCCTGCCGTAGCCAGCACCAGGAAGTTTCGACGCAGGTGGCTGACCACCTGTCTCACCTCTGGCTGTGGCATAATCTAAGGAAACTGAGGGAACCTTCCATCTATAAACTGTTTAGAGGAGCAGGGTCTGGTGCATGGTTGGTGCCATGTGTGAGTGATCTCTATTATTTAACCACCACTGACGCCCAAGGGCCTGGGGACCCTGAACTGTTCAAGACGAAGTCCCTATTCTGAGAAGCCCATGCCTAGGATGGGAGACAGGGAGGATGTCGGTGTGATTAGAGCTGCAACAGAGATGGGGACAGGCAGCAGGACAGAAGCAGGGAAGAGGGGCTCCTTATCCAGGTGGGGTGGGGGTCAGGAAACCCTTCTGAGAAGAGGGGGCTGAGTGTTGAGGGGGAGGGAGAAAGGTGTTCCAAACTGAGGGAGCGGTACATGCATAGTATGGAGGCAAGAGAGAGGGGGCACCTTGGGGGGTTTGCAGTCCTTCCCTGTGATGGAAGGTGAGGTCGGGCTGGGGAGCTGGTGTCAGGAGAAGCTGAGGTTCAAATGGGGCCTGGATAGTGGAGCACTCTGGATGCTGGGAATAAATACAGAACTGAAATGAAAACTCACTGTCCCCCGACTGCCCACCCCTGTTAGCAGCCAGAATTGAAATCTTTTGAAAATGGGCACAAGGGTCTCCCCAGAGTCTGGACCGACTGTTTTCAGTGAAGCTCAAAGGAACAGAGAGGGTAGAAGTCTTTGGGTTTCACACCCCCTTCCCCACGCAGGTCATGACGTCATCCCTTGTGGTGTACAAAACTGGGCAGGTGGAAAAGCACACTGAGCCCCCATTGGACCTCACTGTGGACCAAAGAGGCAGCTGGGGCAGGAGTCACTGTCTTCGTTGCACAGAGGTAGAGCCCAGACCCCTGACTCTTATTCCAAGCTCACCCAGGGCCATAGGCAGCAGGTTGAATGGAGCCTCACCTGGATAGAGAGAGCATCTCATGAAATCCCCACCCTTTAGGTGCCCTTTCCTCCCCGAAACTGCCAAAGGGCTGAGCAGTGACTTGGTGCTGAGCTGGGTGTGTAGCTACGGAGCAGGGCTCCCCGCCCCAAGGAGTGGTTGGGAGGCGCCCAGTTCCCCAACGATCAGCTGTCAGCCTTGTCATCCCCACTGATGCTGTCATCAGGCTTTGGGTGGCAAGGCTAGGAGGCAGGTGGGGCCAGACTGGGGGTGGAGGGAGCTGAGAGTCAGGCAGAGGCGTTTGGCCTTGGTTGCTATAGGGATAATCATTCTAATGATATCCTTGACGTCTGTCATGCCTTACAGTTTCGCTGAGCACTTCCTAATAATAACAGCGCCCATTAATGGATTGCTAACCCTGTGCAGGCACTGTCCCTTCGCAGGTGGGAATCATTAGCCCCATTTTACAGATGAGGAACCTGGAGGCCAGAGAGGTTCACTTCCCGTTTGAGATTCACAGCTAGTAAGAGGTAGAACTTGAATTGGAACCCGAGTCTGGGCACGCAGCAGGGCTCTCTCCCGACATCATACCTGGTATGCAGTATTTCATTCAGCCATCAGACTGTGAGGTGGGCAGAACAAGGGATCTGCTTTCTTCATTCTACAGATTTGGGAACTGAGGCTCAGAGAAAGGCAGTGGCTTGTCTCAGCCTAGCTAGACACAGTCAGGATTTGAACCCAGATCTCCTGATGTGAAGCCCCAGCCTTACCTCCACTTTATGCTCATGCTTCTGCAGGAGGGAGCTTAGTTACTGGGTAAGGGGAATCTGCTCTGGTTGGCCAGGGATTTCCCTGAATCTCAGACATTGCTGGGCCCTGGACAGCACCATTTTACTGGGGCTTACTTTGGAGGTGGCCCAGGTCACAGTCTGCCTGGCCAGGGTACTGTTTACTGTTTTCTGGGGGGGGGGGGCTATCCTTGAAGGCCTGTGGATGTCTCTGTCCCTTGAGACCCCACCAGTCCCAAGTCCAGAGCTCTTCTGCCACTCTGCACAGTGGGCAGTCTGCCTTGCAGACCCCAGAACATCAGAGGTGGCCAGGCTGGCTCTCGGCCTGCCATGGAATCCTCTCCTGGGGATGCAGGTGGCCAGGCAGGATCTTCCAGCCCCCAGCCTTGAGCACCTAAAGGCCAGAGACCAAGGCCAACCTCTGTACCCCTAGACAGCAGTGCCTGCCCCAGGCTGGCACCCAGCTGTGGCTCAAGATGTTATGTCCAATTGACTGCCTGGTTGGACAGAGGGGAAAGGAAGGAAAATGGGGCAGAGAGGAGAGGAAGGAAAGAAGGAAGATTGGTTGACTCAAAAGAACAGACAAACTTGGAGAAATGAAAACAGGAACAAATGATCGCATAGTTGAGTAAATACAGTGCATGACCTGACTGCAGGGTCAGCAGACAGGTGACCACCCTCCAGCCTCCATCTGCTCAAGCCCACCTGGCATCCCACCCCATCCACCTTGAGGCCGGGAGTTCCCTGGGGCCCCAGCCGAGTCTCTGCTGCCGCCATGTGGCCGCTCTGCTCCCTGCACCATCATCATGAGGGCTGTGGGCTCTGCTTGGAGTTCCTGCCTTGGGGCGTGGGGTGCGTATGGGTGGTTGAAGGAGAGGGAACGTGGATGCCGGTGGTGCATGGAACTTCAGAGGTCCAGTTATGCACCCTTGGGATGCCTTGGTGGGATCTTTGCTCCTCCCGCCTCCCTATGTGCCCTCCCCTCCCTTTCATCTCAAACACCAGATCCCAAGAGGTCTTGCCCGTGGCCAGAACTCTTTCACCCAAAACCCTGGCCGCACGTTTACTGAGCATCTCCTGGGTGACATACACTTGGCACGTGTACATTTCATTCCATCCTATTATGTATTATTCTTATCCTTTGACAAAGGAGGAAACTGAGGCCTAAAGAGGACAGATAATTTGCCCAAGATCCCACAGCTGATACGTGGAGAAGCTGAGATTCTAACCAAGGCATTTGGGGCCTTAGAGCTCCTCCACACAGAATCCCCAAAAGTCAGAGGTGTGGGGAGCCTTTAGAGTTCTTCTTGTTAAGACAAGAAGGGGACAAGATGGGGAAACTGAGGCTCTCAACAGGAAGGGACTTGTCCAAACTATGGCAGGTAGAACCCAGAAGTGCCTCTTCTCCCAAGGTCCCTTCTGTCTGGTCTCCCCCAGATCAGCTCAACTCCAGCTACCATTTAACTGGACTTCAGGGCTGGGGAGGCAGGACTCCTGCCCTTGCCTCCTCTCCCCGCCTCCCCATTCTCGATCCTTCTGGGTGGAATGAGGTTGATAATGGGGGAGGGTGGGCAGAGGCTGAGGGGCCCTCGTGGCCCAATCTTAGTGTTTATTTAGCCTTTCCGTTTGTCCCTTTGGGTGTCTGCAGGCATAGATGGCCGGGGCAGGAGAGAGGAAGTGAAGGTCTGAGCGGCAGTCGGCTGCGGATGATACGGTGGCTCGCCCTGCCCCTCCACACGCAGGTGTGGCCCAGCCGCTGCCGAGGTCAGGTCACTGACCTCCATACCTGTGCTTTTGGGTGCGGCTCGGCTGATCCCTGAAGGCTCCCAGATGGAGGGGGCCTGGGACACTGGGGGCAGGCCCACGGGCCTAGGGCTGGGAGGGGGAAGAATGGGTGGGGTGGGGGGTATAGGAGAAAAGAGAGGTCAGTAGTGCACTCTGGGCTGTGCGGAATGAACCTGAAACTGAGAAGCAGCTCAGACTGCCCCGCGCTGACCAAGAGCAGCGCTCGCCGGTGTCCCTGCGCATCACTTCCAAAGCCGCTCAGAAGCCTCTTCCCCCCTCCCTCTGACCTGCTCCTCTGACGGGGCCCAGTGGCTGTGTGGCTCCCCGGACACATGCGACACCAAGTAGTTCCCCTGCCTGGGGGTCCCTCTCTCCTCCACCAGGTGCACAGTCCTCCCTGCACTGCAAGGCTCCTGCTTTCATCTCCTTCAGCAAGAGGGGGAGTCCACGAGAGCTCTTCACAGGCTTCCTGGGGGCGGCTGGTAATCCCCACCCAGGTCATCCTCCAGCACTTGCTGTGATCTTCCAGGGCAGGGGAGGGAGAAACCAGAGCAGCCTGGGATCCACAGGGGCTTCTCCGCTGCCCCTCAGCCCCCCCTGGAGGACTTGGTGAAAGGGGACAGTGTAGCTTGATGGTTAAGAGCCTGAGCTGTGGAGCCAGACAGCTGGAGCTTGAATGCCCGCTCTGAGACTTTCTGGCTGTGTGATCTTGGACTAGTTGCCTAACTTCTCTGAGCTTCGGTTTCCATCTCTGCAAAAGAGGGGATGACCACAGTACAACGGTACCTCCCTCTAAGTAGGTAGGGTTGTGGCTGGTACCAGCACGCACTGAACTTGCACGACCCTCCTCCCCTCTAAGCCTTTCTTCTGGCTCCCTTCTCCCCAGCCTCCCCCAACTTTGCTCTAGCAAGGTTGACAAATTGGCCAAGTTTTTGCCCACTCCTGCCCTTTTGTGCGTGTTGTTCTCTCTTCCAGGAATGCTTTTTAGGCCTTATCCACCTTTTTCAACCTTACGCTTCTTTTTGCCCTGAAGACAACTCAGCGATACCACCAGGAAGCCCTCCGTGATATTCCCTAACGCTATCCTCCCCGCCAGACCTGACTCAGGGTCCCCCTCTTAGAGCTTCCCAAGCAGTCTGATGGCATTGGTCCCTGTGGTGGTCTCCTTTCCCTCTGGGCACCCAGCAGCAGGGTAATCTACTCAGAGTAACCCACACAAGTCCCTGATTCCTGGAGAAGAGACCAAGGTGATTTGGGGCTGAGCAAGGCTCCCTGGAAGCCCCCTCCTTCCTGCCCCAGCTTTATTTTGGTTCTAGAATCATTCCAGTCAGCAGACTTGGTCCCCACCATGCCCATCTCGGGTACACAGTCAACATTTCATGCAGTCAGAGGGACAGAAAGAGGGGGAAGAGAAGGTGGGAGTAAATGGCCTATGCTGCGGAGCCACTGCGGCAGAAAAGAGTCTGGCGTCTCCCCGGCTCCAGAGGCTCACCAGCTGTGTCCCCGGACCCCGTGCTGGCCTGGGCCGTGCAGACCTCCTGGTATGGGCCACAGGCCTGGGCCACAGCTGTGTTAGGTGGGGAGAGCCACAGTTCTGCCTCCAGCCCATGACCACTCTGGGCTCCCGCAGCATCACTGGAGATAACTGGTTGGGCCTGGGTCTCTGTAGCTCATCAGGACCAGAGGCAGCCAGCCGGAGGGCCCATGTCCTGACCTGAGGGTGGCCCCTGGGAGCAGATGCCACAACACGCCCCGCTCCCCACCCCATCCTGATGAACCAGCAGGGGCACCCACCCCTCGGGCCGCCTGCTTCTCTGGGGCTGCCTTTGGCGGATGGGAGGCGCCTCAGCCGGCGACATCTGGAAGGTATGCGCTCTTCCTCCAGCTGGGGCGGGGTGGTAGCCAAAGCCCTGTGGGGGCAAAACAGCCCAGCCCGTTTGCTTCTGGGCAGGACCCCTCTGGGGTGCCGGTCACAGAGCTCCTCCATCAGACTTCAAGCCATCAGCCTGGAGCTAGACACTCCTAAAGCCACAACTTACTTAGCTTCTGTCCCTGCTCCCTGGCTTTCCTCTCTCCCCTACAGTTTTCTCCAGAGGGCTCCCTGCCTCCCCCGCACCCCCACCCTGCATAAACCCCTCGCCTGAGAATCTCAGGGTCTGCTTTTGGAACTCGACCTAGGACACCCAGTGCCACCTCCTTCCCCGTCTGGCATTCAAACCTGCCCCCACCCCACCCTCCATCCGGACACCCCTCCACTTCCCCTCAATGCCCCAGCTCAGGCGGCCCCTTTCCTCCAAGGCCCAGCTCGAGGGCCTCCTGCTACACCACGCACGGGCAGCCCACAAAAGCCTCTCCCATGGGCCCCCTGCAGTCTGTATTCTGGCCCTCCCACTGCCCTCCAGCTCCCTAGAGGCCGAGGCATCTCTCTTCCCAAAGGGCCTAGCCTGGAGGTACCCCAGCAAACGCCATGGAGCCAATGCCTAATTCAGTTGGGACCGAACACAAGGACCTGGCTCTGGGCCTCTTCAGACCTCTGGGCTTTGCAAGGGTCACGGTTCAAGGGAGCAGATTTCATAGAGCGTGATTCCAGAGCCAGTGTTTGCCGCACCCTGCAGCCCTCTGCTTGGCCTGGTCTCCTGGTCACTTCTCTTGCGCAGAGAAAGGCCCTCGTGTCCACTGCAGTAGGACAGTTTGTGATACGGAAGTTCACGTCCCTGCCTTGCTGAGGCTGGCTGCCTGCCTGGGACACATTTAGTTCTTTCCCTGCCCCTCAGGGCTCGGCTCCCATCTCGTCCTAGCAGACCCCAGAGCCCTCCCAAGTCCACATTCAGCACTGAGCAGATCCCCAGGGCAGGGGGTCTTGCCCTCCGGACATGCTAGGGGCTGTGTCCTGTTCATGTCACGACTGCTGGTGCCTAGCACAGCACCTGGCCCCCAAGACTCACTCGGTTCCTGCATGTGGCCGAGCTTGGCACTGGCCTCCCAGCAGCCTGTTGGGGATCTCAAAATGGGGGCACAAAGGGCCAGTGCCAGGCTGCCCTGGGTCACAGCCCAGCCACAGCTGGTCCTCAGTGGGAGAAAATCCTGGGTCCCTAGACACCTGGCCAGGCCTGTTCCTCCACTGCAGTCTGGACAGATGGACCAAGATGGCTCATGGGGGCTCCAGTGGGGGACCCCAGCATTTATGGCTCCTGCTGGACTATGGAGGGGCATCAGAGCGGAGCTTGCGCCGGGCCCCAGGCAGCTCAGTGCCCACCCTGGCCCGTTCTCCAGCTGCTAGTTTCGCCGAACAGGGTGCCACATGGACACGGGCCTGCGCAGCGTGGCCAGCATCTGGTTCCAGTGCGTGGTGCCCATGCCACTGGCTGACGGCCCGATGATGACATGGCCCACGTTGTCCCCTCGGCCATCGCTGCTACTCTCAGCCACCGTCACACGGAGAGACAGGTCCTAGGGAGGAAGTGACATGGGTGCTGGGGACCGGGGGCAGTGCCGGAGGCCCTCCGTGGCTCCCAGGACCCTGTCTACAGGTGCCAGGCCCCAGCGGGCTGCCAGGAGTGGCTCCCTGAATCTGTCTGATTCAGATCCCCTGATCTGCCTATGCCCACAGGCTTCTGCTGCTGCCTCCCGACACAGTGGCGGCTCTGGACTGCCAGGTTCAGATGCTGGCCTCACCACCTCCCTTGCTGTGTGACCTTGGGTTCTTCCTACTTAGCCTCCCATCTGGAGGATGGTAATAATCGTAGTTCCTACCTGTACCGGGAACAAAATGAGTTAAAATGTGTCGACTGCTTAGAATAGTGCCTGTACACAGAGCATCTCAGATGTCTGGTTATTCCTAATATGATCACATGTTGGACTCACAGCTGAGGAAGGAAAAGAATGTGCTTGAGATCGGAGTGGAGAGGTTGAAACCCAAACCCAGACTGACCCTCTCTCTCTTCTCCTCACCCCCGCTCTCCCTCCTCCTCCACCGCCGCCCTGGCCCGAAGAGGTCTCCCACCCTCGGAGGCTGTAGACTAGAGGCGCTACAGCCGCTCCGAGGGAAGTAGGGGACAGATGGACAGTCTGTCCCACGAAGGTGGCAGGACAAGGCAAGGACACCCAGCACCAACTCCAGGCACTGGGATATTTGCCTGGATTAGGAGCTTCCAGAGTAAGGCAGAGTTCTGGGCTTTCAAATTCAGATGGGGTGTCAGATTAGGTGGGTTCTGTACAGCCCCGTGACTCAGGGGCAGGTTTTGGCTCAGGGCACAAAAGGACGTTCTCACTGGCAGGAATGCCCCAGCATGGAAGGAGGTAGTGAGGGGAGGTGGTAAGCTCCCCATCCTCTGAGGCATGCAAGCAGGGCCACCGGTGTGGCACAGGCCATATCCTCTGTAACCCCCCACCCTTGGTCTGTGACATCTGTGCCAGGAGAGGGGTCTCCCTGGGGCCCATGACCTTCTGAAATCCATGGAGGTGTGGGGAGCTCGGCAGGGTCTCTGCAGGTAGAGTCTCCAGAGACTTCGGGCCAGAACTGTGGGCCCTTGGGCTCCCCTGGCTCATCTGCAGGCCTTTGCAGCTCCTTCCACCGGGAACCGGCTTCCCCCAGATCTCGGCTTAGCTAACCCCTCTCGTTAAAGCCTCCCCGGGCCGCCAAAGTCTGGCATGCGCTTAGTGGATTAGGATTGTCTGGAGAGGTGCCTGGGTGGCTCAGTCAGTTAAGCATCTGACTTCAGCTCAGGTCATGATCTCATGGTTTGTGAGTTCGAGTCCTGCATCAGGTGAGTACGAGCCCCTCTTCGGGTGAGCCCTGCTTCCCTCTCTCTCTCTCTGCCTCTCATGGGATTCTCTCTGTCTCCCTCTATCTACCCTCGTTCACTTGTGCCCTCTCTCTCTCTCTCTCTCTCTCTCTCTCTCTCTCAAAAAAAGGATTGTCTGGGGATTTTCCACCTTCCCCTTGTGAGCAACAAGGAAGCAGTGCCTGTGTCCCAGCACTGACCACAGGGCTACTACCTAGTGGGTGCTCCATAAATGCCTCTCAACTAGAAAGGGAGGGCTTGAGACAAACCAGTACCACCTGCAGGAACCCTAAGAAGCTAGGCCAAGGGCCTGGAGTGGCCCCAGAGCCCAGGAGCCACCTGGCCTGGCCTCCACCCCTGAGCCATCCCCCCTCACCTGGAGCACGATGGCTGGCACCGAGAAGATCATGGCTTCGTTGAACACTGGGTTGGGGTCATCCCTCTTCACGGCTGTCTTCTTTTTGCTCATCTTCCTCCCATCCTGAAGCAGGTACACTTTGACGAAGGGGTCTGTGGGTGAGCAAGGGGTGGGGGTCAGGGCCAAGGCCACATCCACTTGGCATAGCTCTGCCTGGTCCTCGCAGCCTGCTGGCTCCAAGTTCCCCGAGCCTTCTCTGTTGCCATTATCTCCTACAGTCCTGCCATTGGGCCTTTATTTCTTTCCTATTTTACAGATGAGAAAACTGAGGCTCCTACACGAGTCAGGAGAAGAGCTGGGCCCTGGGCTCAGGCAGACTGCCTCCCGGCCCACACAAGTGCTCCCTTCACGTGACGCTCTGGGGAGTGGGAAGGACCCACCACTTCTCATTCTATAATGAGCACAGACGTCAGGCCTGAGTCACCCTGCGCCCGCTCAGTGGAGCCCAACTCTGAAATAATGAGTCCCTCTCTACTTGTCACCCTCCCCGCACTGGGTGTCCTTGCTGTACCTGCCTGGACCATGGATCCCCCGAGGCTCCCGCTAGGTCGTTCCCCCAGCCCTTGGTTTCTAGTTCTGCTCCTGTAGACTAGGGGCATCAGGTCCTGCCTGGCACCCACACCCTCCTGGTGGCCCTGGCCCCCATGTGGGATCTGGGATACAGTCCAATTTCTGGGAGTGGAGCTTCTGTCATGAATTCTAGTCCTGGGAAGCGGGTGTCTGTCTACCGTGGTTTCTTCCCCGCACCCCAGGCACCTGCTCTCAGACTCCCATCTCCCCCACCATCCCGAACTCCTGGGCTCCTGGCTCCTGAGCTCGGCCAAAGCTGGGGGTGGAGGGGCCTGGTACGATGCCCCACACCTGCTGACGCCTCCCGCTGCCCTTGGCCTAGCAGCTGGGTCACAGCTCCCACCAGCCACGTGAAGGAGCCAGCCAGCCAGCAGGGCCTTACCTGCCGTGGTCTTGTCGTTGGTCCAGATGAGATTCTTGGCCTTCACCACCACCACAGTGAGGCGCTCAGCCGTAGGGAGGTAGCTGAGGGACAGCAAGATCTCGCCCACAGCGTCGGCAGCCTGGAGGACAGGTGACTGGCTCAGAGGGCTTCCGAGGCCCCCCTGAGGACTTGAGAGGTCCAGGGAAAGGCAGGAACTTCCTTCTCCACTGAGAAGTTTTTACTCTTGCCCTTACATGAGGCACCAGGCTGGTGGGATTGAGAAAGGGACCCCACTCCCCGCTCCACGAGGCATGCGCCAGCCCCCCCTCCCACCAGGCCTGGGTCCTGCCTTGGAAGGAGGACCAGAGGTTGCCTGTGGCAACCAGAGGCAGTCCCTCATTCCAGCCCAGGGAAAACATTCTGTAGCGGTAGCACACAGAGGTCCAAGTGGACTGGGTTCGTACATCCTCTGCTTAAATAGCAACGACAGAAGAGTGGTAAACAGTAATTAGGGCATTTTCGCTTCATGCGGTAAACAGTTTCTGTGAACGTGGCTCAGGCCTCTCTCTCTGTCATTTCCTAAAGAAGTCAGGGCTCGGGCTGTCGTGGAGGACAGTGGACTCCCCGCTCGGAGACGGGTGCGTGTGACGCTCTCTTCATGGGTGGACTGACCTTGTTCTGGTCCTGTAGGTAGAGCCAGCCGCTGAAGGGCTGTAGCGGGAGGTCGAGCACAGAAAGCTTCAGCTCCACCACGCCCGTGCTGATGTTCCGCTCGTCCTCATCGATGCCAAACACGGAAAACCGCAGGCTCTTCTCCTCCAGGGCTGCAGGGTCCAGGGGAATGGAGAACTTCTCGTCAAAGAAGATGGAGTAGGCATTCCTCTGGATCTGCACAGAGAAAGGGACGTGGAGGGAGCTTCAGCTCTGGGGAGGAGGTGGCAGCCAGACGCCCGTGAGGCCATGGTGGGGAGAGAGCACCGGACAGAGAGTCCAGAGGCCTGGGCTAGAGTCCTGGCTCTGCTGTCCCACGACCTCAATGCCAATTCTTTCTTTGGTGGCTCAGCCTTGGGGATTTTTTTTTTTTTTTTTAAGTAGGCTCCACACCCGACGTGGGCCTTAAACCCCCAGCCCTGAGATTTAAGAGTCGCGTGCTCTACTGACTGAGCCAGCCGGCCACCCCAGCCCTGAGGATTTAAAAGCCCCCTGTCCTCCTCTCAGTGGCGGCCTGGCATTGGAAACTTCCACACTCTGACACCAACTGATTCCCACCCTCAGTGCGCACGGCTCCACAGAACCCTCGCGATGCCCAGGAGAGACTGGTCTCCTCTTTGTCGTGTGTGTTCAGGTCCAGCCCTGGGCCAGGCGTGCAGGAAGTACAGGTAATTGTGGAGTCGAGAGCTGCTGATGTCCCGGCCCCCGCAGAGCCTGGCCCAGGATGGTCTGAATGTTGTGGGATGGACGGACGGATGGAGCGATCGGGCGAGGCTGGGAAGACTCCACTTCCAAGCCCCGTCCTGCCTGGCGGGTGCCTCTGGCCTCCTCCCAGGAAGCTGTGGGCAGACTCCCCCCCCCCCCCCCCCCCGGGAAGGTGTCCTGGTGGGCACGGCTCCCCTTTCCCATTGGGGGTTGCCTTAGTCACTGCCTGGCGATATTTAGAGAGGAGCTCTCATCTCCGGCACTTCGCCTGAGGCTGGGGGGCTGCCCAGCCTGGGGGCAGCCACCTACTTGCTGGGACTAGCTGGGCTAGGATGCTGAGAAGCCTGCCTTCCTGGGAATGAATCTGTCAGCACCTCCAGGCGCACTGAAGCACACTCTGGTCACTGCCTGGCTCGTGGGAAGGTTCCTCTTCCACTGCTCCCTGGGAGCCACGTTCCCCACCCAATTGCCTGATTGAGGACCTTCAAGGGCTCCTTCCCCTGTGGGATTAAGTCTACCTCCTGATCTTGACCTTGGCATTTAGGCTTTTCATGATCTGGCCCCATCTCTCCCTCCTCCTGCCACACGAGTCACTTTGCTGTCCCCTGTCCACAGGGGCTCGGGTTCCCGAACTATCCATTCTCTGTGTGTTATGTTTTATGAGCACACAGGTGACGGGAAATGGGAACCCCCGGGCCAGGTCCTGGGGATGTGTTGGGCAAAGCACTCTCCTGAACCTGTTTCCTCATCTGTAAGATGCCCTCGGTCCATCCCACTGGGGCTAATGAGAGAATCACGGATGGGTGGGCTCTGTGAACCAGACTCTCAGCACACATCAGGCTGTGGTGGCTGCTGTCTGCTAATGTCCCTTCTCACGGAAGGTGTCCAGAACCACCCAGGATCTCCTAGGCAGTCCAGGCCATAGGCAGCGTGGATCCAGGCTCAACAGGGACACTTCCTGGTCCTGATACACAACCTGTTGATCACTTCCCAGGGACTGGGCTGAGGACTTTGCATATAGTAGCACACCCCTTCCTCAAGAATTATGTTGCTCATATGACAGATGGGGAAGCTGGGTCGCAGAGAGCTTATGGACTTATCCAAGGTCACGCTACTAGGAAGTGGGACACTGATATTTCAACCCAGAGGGTGAGGTTTTAGGGTCCTGCTCCTTACCACTCACCAACTGCCTCTCTTGGGCCCCACATGCACAGGGTTGTGGTCAGTTGTTGACCATCCTGGGGAGAGGGAGGCAGGGTGGGCTGGGAGAGGGATGATGGTGTCCACCCCCGAGGGACAGCCCGCTTCAACACTGTAGAGTGACTGGACACAGGTGACTCTTCAGAAAGCACTAGGTCCTACAGACCCTCAGGCTCCACCTGCTTTGGTTAGAGGCCGCTGGGCGTCAACCTTACCCACCTCAGAGGACTCCCAACCGTGGCATCTGGGCCCCTGCTCCCCCTAATCCAGCCTGGAGTAGAACGTGTCTCATGAAGGCTTTGCTCCCTCTCTTGGCGAGACAGAGGGACCCATGGAGGGGTAGCCTGGTGGGGCAGGGTGCTGGGTGCCTTCCCCACCCTGTTCTCACCCCCAGGAGCCGACCTCCATGGGCTGATCAACAGGCTCCTTCGGCCTCTGGCTTCTGGTGGGGTCTGGGGTCGGACAATGGGGGTCACTCCAGGGAAACCAGAGGACCCAGGGAGCTGGGGGGTGCTCTTTCCCTAGGCCCTTCCCTGCGGTACTGCTGTGGTCTGAGCATGTCCCCTGACCAAAGGGCACGGCGCCTATCAATGTGGCAGCCCCGCCACGCACCTGTCCCCTTTGGCCTCCCCTTCCCCTCGCCCCTTCAGACGAGGGTGCCGCTCCATCCCTGAGGCCGCCCCACACCACTGTTAACAGTCCTGTCATTAAGCTGTCCCCAAATTAGCCAACTTGAACATGTCACCCCTTTCCTACCCGGACCCCAAGCTGACCCGGGGGACAGGCACGGGAACGGACAATTGCCACCCACTGGATATACGTGGTAGGATTGCCGAGAACCGCGCACGGCGGGAGTCGTCAGGCTAGTGACACCTCCGGCTCTGGGATTAGCACCCAGAGCTGTCGCGTAGCACCCTCCTCACATCCGGCCCGGCCCCGCGGGCCTGGCGGCCTGGGGAGGGCTCCCCGAGAGCCCCGCGCGTGCCTCCCCTGCCCCCACTCACCCGGGAGATGCCCACGATCTGCTCATCGGGCAGCAGGCTGACGCGCATGAAGCAGGACTCGAAACCGGCTTCTTCGCGCTCCAGGAGGTCCTTGCCCTGCAGCACGGCCACGTGGAGGGTGTGGGAGGCGGCATCGTAGTCCATGCTTACTTCCACCTGGCCCAGCGTGAAGTCCTGCCCGAAGGTGTTGCTCACGGAGGAGATGGAGTTCAGGGAGTCGGCCGACTGGGACTTGCGGAGGGTCCCGTAGGGCGCCAGGTCCAGCTCCCGGCCCATCAGCTCCAGGGGCCCCAGCTCGCTGATGCTCTCAAACGTGTCCTCGATGCTGAGGCTGCCTTTGCGACTGGGCGGTGCCCGAGTGCTGGCCCGCTGGGCATTCCAGGCAGGCACTCTCTGGGGGAGAGAAAACGGGACGTGGGAGCATGGCAGATGCAACAGGCTGTTGGTTGGTCTCGTAAGCCCTGTTCATTCAAGGCACCTCCGTTCCCTGTGTGCAGAAACGGTGCCTGCCCTAGTCAGGAAGTTCTTTGTTTAATGCCATTTCACATCACTCACCTTTCTCTCCCGAACCCCGAGGAAAGAAAGCTTTTTCTCAAAACGCTTCGTGATATGGACTGAGTTCCACGCACAAAGATGTTCACTGCAGTGACGTTTGTAAGAAGGAAAAGTAGTAGGGCGCCTGGGTGGCTCAGTCGGTTACGCGTCTGGCTTTGGCTCAGGTCATGATCTCACAGTTCGTGAGTTCGAGTCCTGCGTCAGGCTCTGTGCTGACAGAGCTTTGGATTCTGTCTCCTTCTCTTTCTGCCCCTCCCCCACTTACACTCTGTCTCTCTGTCTCTCTCTCTCAAAAATAAACAAAAACCTTAAAAATTTTAAAGCAAAAGTAGTTAGCAGGGGGAACGGGTAAGAATAACTAGACGATAGCTACTCAACAGATTACTGAGCAGCCTCCAAGGATGTTTACCAAAATGTTCACAACAGAAGGTTTTTGTGTTGGGTAACACTCATCCTAAAACTCAAATTTTTCCTTTCACTCAGTTGACCTCAGGATTTGGGAAAACAAAAGTCTTTGTGCCACAAGCATCTCCCATGCTGTTGCATAGCCCTCATTTTACCATCATTAAAAAAAAAAATGTTTTTTAACGTTTACTTATTTTTGAGAGAGAGTGACAGAGCGTGAGCAGAGAAGGGGCAGAGAGACAGGGAGACACAGACTCCAAAGCAGGCTCCAGGCTCTGAGCTGTCATCACAAAGCCCGAGGCAGGGCTCGAACCCACGAACCGCGAGATCATGACCTAAGGTGAAATCAGACTTTTAACTGATGGAGCCACCCAGGTGCCCCCCATTACTATCATCTTAAAAATGGGCCACCAATTTGTCCCTGAATGGACAGCTGTGATTACCTTACAGACCCCCTACTGTTGGACATTTATGTTGTTTCTAATTTTTCACAAATATAAATAATGCAGAATCAAATAGCTTTCTTAAAATCCTAGCTCAGAGGACACAGCCCTTTCGAAAGCTGCTGACACATGTTGCCAAAATGCTCTTTGGGAAAGTTGTGCCAATTTACAGTCTCCGCCTCTCTGTCCCCTCCTCTCCCCCCCCCCCCCCATGGGAGATAGTCCCTTCACACCCCAAACGAATGAGCATGTGGGGCTGCTATCTGGTAAAAGATTCTGGCTGTGGTCTCTGGAACTCTATATGATACTAGAAAAATTCTCTGCCAAGCGTCTAATGATGAAGCATTCAGCAGTATATATTGAGAGCCCTAAAAGTGTTTGTAGTCCCTGACACGTAATTCCACATCTGGGCATCCATTCAAAGTACATAACCCTAATGAAGACAAAGTTTTACATATACAACATTCACTGCATTATTTACAATGGCATTTAGTAAATCATGGCACGTACATAAAAAAGGAATCTGACGCTAAAATAATACTTATGACGGGGGCTCAACATTATGGGAAAATGCTTTCGGCTGGGAGATGAAAAGAGCAGGGTATAAAATTCTGTGTAGAAATGACACCCGTTGTATAAAAACCTATGCATGGAAAAAAGACTGGAGGATACATTAAAAATACCGGAGAGAAAGAAATCCAAATGTTAACAGTTAAAATACAGTTAACAGTTATTTGCCACTGGGTGGTGACATTTGGGGAGGGGTTTTGCTTGTTTTTTTCCTGTATTTTTCCCAGGATGGTTTTTAAAATTGAAAACTTTCAGTCCCCTCACCGAGTATTCACTGATTTCGCAGCACTGGGCTATGTTGGAAACGTGGAGGAGGACCAGGGTGTCTGTTCACAGGAGGAAATTAACCAGGAGAGAGCAAGGGAGCGGGGAGGAGAGGAGGCCACCGCCGGGACAGAAGCCTCACCTTCTGCTTGGCCTCTGCGTACGTCTCGCCATACTTCTGCTGAAGGTACCTATAGTCGTAGTTAGGGAACGGGGAGGGGCTGGGGAAGCTCCCCGATGTCCAGAGCTTCCACAGGCTCACGGCCGCAATGCCCAGCAGCGCCAGGGCCCCAGCGGTGTAGACACCCACCTCCCAGCCAGGAGGGCTCTTGATGACTGCAAGGGAAAGGCAGCCTCTCATTAGTAGGCTCTGGGTCCCCCAGTGGTTAGAGACTCCCACCCAAGAAGCAGGCAGTTCAGCACTGACTTATTTATTCACTGAACAAATATTTATTGAGTGACTACTGTGTGCTAGGCTCAGTACTAGGTGCTAGGGGATCCAGTGTTGAATAAGACATAGGTACCTTGCGATTTCTGCTTCTATCCCCTTTTCCACAGAAGCACCCATTCCTACCAGGGGTGGAATGGGGGTGGGGACACATGGCCAGACCAGACAAAGAGTTGTGAACAACAGTTAAACGCTCCTTAGGCTTTCAACAAACGGGGTTCTTCTCGCTCCTTTTGAGTTCTCTGAGCTCATAGCCTTCCAGATAATCAAAGCAGCCTTTTGGGGTCTGGAGGAAGAGGGAAGGGGTTTGGGGAGAAAAGAAAGACCCCATTTTTGCTTTACCCTCATTTAGAAGAACCCAATGTCCAGCAACTGATGGATGGACAAAATGTAGTCCATCCACACAACGGAATATAATTTGGCAACATAAAGCTACTGATACACGTTGCAATGTGGTTGAACCTTGAAAACATCATGCTAAGTGAAAGGCATCACAAAAACCCACATGTTGTATGATTCCATTTATTTATTTATTTATTTATTTATTTATTTATTTATTTTTAATGTTTTTATTTTTGAGAGAGAGAGAGACTGAGAGCGATTGGGGGAGGAGCACAGAGAGAGGGAGACAGAATCCAAAGCAGGCTCCAGGCTCTGAGCTGTCAGCACAGAACCCAACGAGCAGCCCGAACTCGCGAACCACGAGATCACGACCTGAGCCAAAGCCAAACGCTTAACCGACTAAGCCACCCAGGGGCCCCGTGTATGATTCTATTTATTTGAAATGTCAAGACAAATCTGTACAGACAGAAAGTTGATTAGTGATTATCTGGGGCTGGGGGCACTGGGGCGGGGGCAACACAGAATACAGGGTGGCTTTGGAGGATGATGAATGTATTCTAAAAGTTAATAGTGCTGATGAGTACACAAGGTGTTACGTGCACTGAATTGTATGCCTAAAGTGGGTAAATTGTATGGTCTGTGAATTTTATCTCGATAAAGCTGCAACCAAAAAAAAAAAAGAAAAAGAATCTCAGCCAGAAGTGAGAGAGAGGTAGCTTTTAGGCTGTGCAGGACTTGGAGACAAATCCAAATGCTCAAATGTGCTTTCTTCATTGATAAGTAAATAACTTTCCCTGAGTCTCACTGTCCCCAGACATAGTAATTAACTGCCCCCTCAAGTGTGTTGGGTGAGCCCCCACTAGCAGAAGTGACCTCCTGTTGGCAAATAGAATTCTCGAAACCATTCCCAGTGCTGCCTCTAAACTCAATTCAAATGGGGAAACGGGTGCACAAAGATAAACATTTACAAAAATAAATGACCTTTTGCCCAAGGTCAAAGAGGCAGGAAGGAATGGCACTGGGAGGCCAGCTGTGGCAGCCAGACTTCAGGCCAGGCCGGAGTAACCACTGCCCCACCCAGCCTCGACCCAGCACAGTCCCCAGACTATGCAGGGTAGAAAGAGGTGGGGAGGGCATTTCAGGGGTGAAGACTGACGACTGCACATCCACTGAACACCTATGGTGTGCGAGCACCCTGGTGAGGGAGTCAGCCCCAGCCCCAGGCCCCGTCCTTAAGCAGCTCACAGTCTAGGGATGAGGTAGGTAGGCAAATAAATACACAAAACAGAGTGACGAGAACAGCCCAGGAGGGCTTCCTGGAGGAGGGGCATCTGAACTGAGATACGAAGGAGGAGCAAGAAATGTACCAGGCCAAGGCACCAGGGACTGGGAGTTCAGGGCGAGCAGAGGAGGGGATGTACAGAGCCCAGAGCATTCAGTGTCCAGTGGGGGAGAGAGAGTGGGGCATTTGGGGCTGGGGAGCTCTCTGTCACCATGCCCCTGAAGCCCGGCTGCAAAGGTATCAGGAAGCAGCGGCAGCCCCTCTGGGAGTGGGAGGCCTCACCCTGCCCGTTCCCCTGAGCCCAGCCAACTCCAGTCAGAATCCACAATGCTAACTCATTGTAGGTTAGGGGCAGGGCAGAAGGGCAGGGCCCGGCCTGCAGCCTTGGCTCGTATCCAGCATGTAGCACCTTATGAGGTCTCTCCCTCCACTTGCTAGAGTAGGACAGCCGGGGCTGGGAGAGGCTAGTGAGCACACCCAGCCATTGGCCCAAGGCCACAGGGTAAGAAATGCAGAGCCTGGCCGCGGGTGCCCTGGCTCCTTGGGCAAGCCACCTAGCCACTCTGAACTTGAGCGTCCTCATCTGGAGAGTGGAGATGACCACGCATCCCAAGCAGCGGTCCCGCCCTGGGGAATTTATCTTGCGGAAGAAATCCCAGCAAATTTTATGTCTGCTGTGAGTCATCGAGACTGTATTTATAACAGCAGAAATGTGGAAACAGCCTGAAGGTCCAGCTGAGGGGCCAGTGGGGGCTGGTGGTGCTGACTTGGGAGGGAATATCACTGGCCTTTGAGAACCGAGGTCATTAGGATGTCACTGTGGCAGAGCAGGAAAACGTTTCCAGCATTGTTAAAAGAAAAAAAAAAATCAATCCATGACACGGTCTAACCACACAATTTTGACATAAAAATCACAGGACCTATGGATAAAGGCTGGGTGGGGACCAGGGACAAATGAGAGAAGCTAGAAATCAGGATGGAGGGGCTGTGAGCAAGCCCTGTTTACTCCTGACTTCTTGACAGAATGTAATTTGTGGGCTGACCCAAACCACAACAGAGATCTACGGAGGGCCCCAGGCGAGCCCTGCCGAGGCACACGAAAGTTCTCGGCGTCTGATGAATAAGGGATGGCCTGGTAAACTGGAGAGTGAGATGTCCATGTGAACCTCAGGTGGCTCCCGGCAGGGCCTGGGTGGTCCCAGGGGCAGGGAAGCAGGTGGGCCTTGAGTTCTGAGGTCCTAGCAGATAACGGTCAAGGTGACCCGGCACAGTGGAGCCAGGCTCCCCTGAAAGCGAGGATCTGGGGGGAGGGAGGGCCTGAGGGCGTGCAGCCTGCATCCCGCTTGGCTGGGAAAGGGGGGCATTGAAAGGAAAAGCCCCAGGAAGGTGACACAAGATGATGACTGTTAATGCTCATTTATTTATTCCTTTTATTGACTACAGCCTTGGGGTGGTATGGGAAGCATTCCCAAGGGAAGTGAGGCCTCAGCTGAGACCAGAAATGAGGAGGAGGTGGAGGCGGACGAGTGGCGTGGCGGTAATGATAGCTTCCTTTACTGTTTACTCTTTGCCAGGCCCCGTTCCAGCGCTTCATTGCATATTAACCCACGGAGACCCCGGAACAACCCTGTGAGGAAGGTTCTATTATTACTCTCATCGCCTAGATGAGGAAGCTGAGGGACAGAGGAGATATTCGCTGCCTGACAGTCTGGCTCCAGCCCCCGCACAGTCCTGGGAGCTTAGCCAGGCAGAGGCAGGGAAGTGCTCCGGGCAAAGGGAAGGGCATGTGCAAAGGCCTGCTTTGGGAGAGAGCTGTGTTCGCGCTGGGTTGGGCACTTTGTGTAACGTAGGTCACCGAGTCCTCCCGGCAGTCCTTGAGGCAGGCCTCACTGCCCCCCGTTTTACAGATGAGTAAGTGGAGGCTCCGAGAGGTTTCATCATTTGCCCAAGGCCATGCCAGGGCCTGGGCCAAGGCCTGGGAGCCTGCAGGTGAAAGTGTGGTCCCTGGTCTACCCTTCAGCTCAGCTCTGGGCTGGTAGGGGGCTGAGCCGGGGGAGCAGCTAGAGTGTTGGGGAGCACTGGCCTGGGAGTCAGAAGACCTGGGTTTGTGTCCTGCACTGAGCCTCCCTTCTCCCATCTATAAATGGAGAGGGGAACCCACGAGAAAACATGGCAAGTATGTCTCAGCTCTGACACCACCCACTATCAGCTGGAGAGCGGCTGCTATCTCGAGGCAGTTCCCAAGCTCAGCACCCACTGGGGCACACACAGGAAGGTCGGGGCTGCATCTCAGATATTTGCCATCCCCGGACTGGGCCACCTCTGAGCTTATTGTCCTGTGGCTCTAACATCAACCTTCTTGGGTTTCTTCTCACTTGGCTACTCAACAGGCTCTAGGAATGGCCCTGGGGGAGCGGATTCTGCATCTCAGTTTCTCCTTAGGGAGCACGGGACATGGGCCTCCTGGGGGACTCCTCCAGTCAAATGTAGGGAGGTGGTTCCACAGGAAGGAGCCATTGGCACAGAAGGATGACGAGACCTTAGACTGACTGGTCCCCGCCCCGTGTCCCCAAGGTTGTGTGGCCTCGGGCAAGTCACTGTCCTTACTGGTAAAACAGGGCCATTACTGACGTCCCACTGACACCCCCTGCCCTAGGCCTGGTCGGGGAGCCCCGTGAGATGGCATGCTTCCACTGGGACTCACCGCTCAGGTGGTATTCTGCCACGTCCATGGCCATGACGCCCACTGCAGCGCTGGGCCTGGAAGGGGAAAGAGAGTCAGCAGGGAGGGCTTTGGAGGGCCACCAACCCCAACCCTACGCCTTGACCTCCACGATGCCAATGGGCCTGTCATCCAGCGCTCAGACTCAGCTGTGAGGAGAGCTCAGCCAAAGGTAGGTGGTTTTTAAATAGCATTAAAAAAAATTTTTTTTTAATGTTTATTTATCTTTTGAGAGACAGCATGAGCTGGGGAGGAGCACAGAGAGAGGGAGACAGAATCCAAAGCAGGCTCCGGGCTCTGAGCTGTCAGCACAGAGCCCGACGTGGGGCTTGAACTCATGGACTGCGAGATCATGATCTGAGCTGAAGTTGGACGCTTAAGTGACTGAGCCACCCAGGCACCCTTAAATACCATTTAAAAAAAATGGACTTTAAAGCTCTTTTCAACCAGTCTAAGACCATCTTACTGTCAGGATTGCCAGATAAAGCACAAGATGCCCAGTGACATTTGAATTTGATTCATTTTTAGTACAAGTATGTCCCATATAATATTTAGGACATGCTTACGCTTAAAAAAAATATTCATTGTTTATCTGAAACTCCAAAGTTCCTGAGCATCCTGTATTTATATTATATCTGCTAAATCTGGCACCCCTACCTCATTTCCATCCTACCAACAACAGGCTGACCAGCGAGGAGGCTTTGATTCTTTGCTACTCATTAGCGTGGGCCCTCGAGGTGTTCACTAAGCCTTACTTCAAAAGCTTTTCTTTCAATTGGAAAGGAAAGGCTGCATTTCCACAATATTCTATTATCAGTCCTTCCACTACTCAGGATGGTTTCCTCCCCACCCCACCCTCCACTTCCAAGTTTTGTGAACGCGGAAGGTCTAGGTTGTTCTAGAAAGGTCCGGGCGTCATGCAAGCCATTACCTGAACCCAGGTGACTGCTCATGGTTTTATTACTGTCCTTGCTGAGAAGTAAATGTGTCTCACAGACATACTCGAAGGGACTGGAAAGGGGAGGCCGGGAGGAGCTATATCAGCCTCAGCTCCAGGGGCACAGAAGGACGGGACGGCCCCTGGCCCCGCAAAGGAGGCTGCAAACGGGTCACCCTGTGACAACTACAGAGTGCTTGCCCACCCAAGAGCCGCTGCTCTTCCGTTCCCAGGGGATGCCAACCCTGCATTGCTGGATCTTCTGGCTTTTTATGTTTTCATTTCATTTTATTTTTTAAAGATTTTATTTTTAAGTAATTTCTACACCCAGTGTGGGGCTCAAACTCACAACCCTGAGGTCAAGAGCCGCATGCTCCACTGACTGAGCCGGCCAGGCGTCCCAGTCTCGTCCCGTCCCGTCCCGTCCCGTCTCCCCTCCCTCCCTCCCTCCCTCCTTCCTTCCTTCCTTCCTTCCTTCCTTCCTTCCTTCCAGATTTTTAAAGCAAAGCCAGATTCCTGGATTTTTTTAATGTGCAATTTCCTGATTTTTAAATGTAACCAATTCACACACAAAAATGTAAATACTGTTCAGGCACAGGGCAAAATACTCCTGGGCTGTGGCTTGGCTAGCATGTTTGCAACCCACTCGAGCATGCTGTGGGTTCCCTTTGGGACTGGGGTCAAATCAGAGGGTAAGCATTTTCCTGAATCCTGGGGTTCCCCCCAGTCTGTGGCTCTGGAACCAAGAAGTTAGGGTGCTTTGGTCTAGACAGAGTTATCTAGCACATATGGGAGTTGTCCGAAGTCCCTGGCAGGAGGCCTGGAGAACTGGGGCAGGACAGGGCCCTGGGGCCAAGTTCTGCAGGTGCTCAGACAGCTCCTTGCTACGCAGAGGATGACCCAGTGAGGTGTGGGCCCTTCATGGTGACAGGAGGGAAATGCTAACCAGGGAGGCTTCACTCATGCTGAGGAACAGAGGCTCATTCCTGGGACCTGGGCAGGAGACTGTGATGACAGTTAACCTCGCTGAGCACTCCTTACGCCTGAGAGAGCGATTCTAAGCACTAGTCAACACAGGCCATCTGGCTCCACACTCCTAACTTCTGTGCCTTACTGCGGAAGGGTATACAGTTTCAGAACTTTCCTAAGAACCTGCAGGACCAACTGGTCACTGTGAACAAGTCCAAGGTGGCCCTAGTTCCTGGCAGACCACGGTCTGGATACACCAACACGCACATGTCCCAGCCTACCTCTGCCTTGCTGGGAATCCAATAACGCCATCAGCTTTCTTTCTGCTCACTTGGCACAAGCCGACTTCAAGAATGAGGCTATGCTAGCGTGGGCTGGGTACACCGCGGTGGCCAGTGCACACGGCATGGGTCAGAACCCCGTATCTGCTGTATCAGACCTAGAGCAGTTGAGGGGTTCCCAGCCCTCTGGGGCCGGTCTAGCTCAGACCCCAGACTATATCGCACTGCCACCTTCCCCCCTACACCCCTCATTGTAATACCCCTTGCCCGGGAGCTGTGATTTCACTGAAGATGTGAATGATTCTGAGCACACCCAAGCCCCAAGTGGTCCCGCAGTGGTCCCCAGTGAAGGGACAGAAACCAGAGCACATCTGCCTGAATGGAGGGAGGAGAGAACTGGGGTGGGAGAGGGGTCAGGCAGCCTGAGCACAGCTCTGAATCTCAGATCTGCCCCTCACTAGCTCTGAGCCTCAGTCTTCCCATCTGTAGAATGGGGCTCAGGGCTGCCCTATCAGGGTGCCAGGAGGGTAGAATGAGAGGTAAGTGTAGTCTGGCTTGGTAAATATTAGCTGCTGCGGTTATTGGCTTCACAGTCAGCCCAAAGGCTAACTAACCTCCCTGTGTGGGTAGCACTGCCAGCTTGCAGGTATGTTTTATTTGTCTTAAAAATTGGGGAAATTCCCATTAAAAATTGATTTCTAAAAGAAAAAAAAAGCTGGATTCACTGCTTCCCTTTAAAAGTATCTGAAGACAGTGGTCTGCATCCCCCTACCCCCGCAAAACAGCGGGGCTGGAGCTGAATGGGCTCTGTCCCTTCGGACAGGTCTGGCACCTCCCACCCCTCCATTCATTTCCAGAACCTGCTGGCCCCTGGAGCATCTCTGCTCATGAACCTGGTAAGCAGGCCTTTGGACGAGCTATGGGAGGTTCAGAAAGGTCAAGTGATTTGCCCAAAGCCACAATGCCAGCAGTGGTAGAGCCATGTCCGCGGCCCGGACCAGTGCCTCTGCCATTAGTAGCCACAGCCCCCAAGGATTTCACCTATGTGTTTCCATCACCTCCCCCAAGACCCCCATGGGACATATCCTATTACTGACCTGATTCCACAGAGGAGGAAAATGAGGCTCAGAGAAGGGCAGTGAATTTGCCCAAGGTCACCCAACCAGTAAGCAGGGAGCTGAGCCTGGACTAGATCTGGCTCTGTAGCAAGTGCCCTTCCTAATGGCTTTACTCACCATCCCCGAGTGCCCCTGACCCCATCTCACTGACCACCACCTCAGCAGGCTCCCAATGGCAGCCTGGGGGTCTACCAGGCAGAGGGGCTGTGGCTCTGGCTCGCAACAGGACGCTGACAAGGCGCATCGGGAGGCCAGGGCGGACCGCGACCAGAGTCTCCCGAGTTTCTGACACACAGGAAATGGGCCACAACAGGGACGAGCCAGGGCTGCCCCAATCTCACACCCGAGCCCCGCGGATCCACGGCCCCTTCTCTGGCATCTTTCCCCACCTAGTCTATTCGTTCTGGCCCCAATCTCCCAAACTCGAAACTGCATGAAGTTTGCTCACTGGAAAGAGCTCTAGATTCGAATCCAGGCTTAATCAGACCTACCCGGCAATACCTACCTACTGCTGTAAGCATAGACATGATATATGCCAAATGCTCAGCACGGTGTCTAGCCTGTACTAGGCACACGATACAGACCTGATGACTGACTGGGTAAGTGGATCCCCATTTTATAGATGAAGCTGCAGCCCCAGGTCACTCAGCATTTAGTAGCAACACTGGGATTGGCGCCAGGGTGTGATGGATCTGGGCCTGGGCTCTTGGCCGTGATGCCACCCCTGACCCACCTTTTGGGGGTGGAGTGGGTGGGAGGAACTGTCACTGGCCTCATCGGAATTGGACCACAGTCGAGGCCCCCCTCCTGGGCTTGTCAGAGAAATGGCTTTCCAGGAATTTTGTGCCTCTTCGGGGAAGACGGGCCCCATGTCTCTGTTCCCCCACCCTGTTTCCTTGCTCACTGTGTCCCCACATCACGTCTGTGGCCAGCAAGGTGTTGACTGCCCCCCCCCCACCCTATGGTCATCAGGTAATAGGATGGGCACAGGGCAGCCCTCAACCTCCCAGGCTGCAAGCCTCTTTAGGATCTTTAGGTTTGAGATCTTTTCAAGTGCTCCCCCCATCCTGAATATCACATCCTGCTACCATCCCCCCAAAGCCCGCAGAAACCACAGTGCAGACCAGCTAGGGTGGTGGTGGCTGGCATTTATTGGCATCTATCATGTGCCAAGTACCGTACCAAGGACTCGCCATGTTTTATTTCAGCAAATCCTCGCTGCCTGTCCCTGAGGGGCTGCTAGTCTGCCCATTGTACTGGTAGGAAAACCGACACTTGCCCAGCGTCACCATAGCTGACAAGAGACAGAGTCCAAACTTGAACCCTAGCCTGGGAACCTCCACGCTCCCAAGCTGCTAGGTGAAGGTTTTGGATTCCAGAGTGGAGAGGGCAGGGGGTTTGGGCACTTGTCTTGACTCTTCTCCAGACTGGTGAGTTAACTTGGCTGGAACTCCTGTCTGCCCTGAGCCTCGGTTTCCCCACTTCTAGTAAGAAGCACATTTGCTGCTGCTCTCCACACCTGCCCCTGCCCCCAGCTTGGAGAAGGGGCTGACGCTCCAGGAGCAGCTTTCCCAGTCACTCTGGAGTGGCCTCACTGACTGAGCAGCGTGGCACACAGTTCTTCTGCAGCCCCGGAAAAGGGTCACCAGGATGGCTGGCTCAGGGCTCCTCCACCCACAGGCCTGGCTCCAGGGCCCCATGTCCGGCCCTCCTCTACCCCCTCTTCAACCCAAATCTATAGCCCAGGGCCCAAGACAGGGCAAACTTCCTCTTCCAAAGAGCAGTGGCATCAAGGGTTCCCAGAAGCCCCCCGAAAGCCCCCACGCAGGCCAGTGACACTGGTCCGGGCTGGGGATCCTCTCCCAAGCTCCGAGGGCCTCCTGGCGATGGGGTGCGACATGCCTCTCCGGATCAGAGCATTTCCCGAAGACCCAGCACCCCTGCCGCGGGAACCCCTAGGGTATCTGGGGAGCGGTGTGCGGGGGTGGTCTGACCCGGGAGAGTCGCGAGCGGGTGTGCCCCAGGGGCGGTGGGGACAGTCAGGATGCTGAGTGTGAAAGTGAGGGGCGCTCGTGCGGCGCGGGCGCCGGGGAGGCGTGTAAAAGGCCGGGCGAGTCGCGTGTGTGCACACGCGGGACGGGCGTGCGGGGCGGGATGCGATGCGCAGTGCGCGGAGTGGCCGGGCCGGGGAAGGGCGCCCGGCGTGCGCTGTGCCCGGCGTACGTGTGCAAGCGCGGCGCGGTGTGCAGACGCGCAGAGTGCGCGGAGGCCGGGTCCGCGGCGCGGGGAAGGGTGCGCTACGCGCGTCCGCGCGCCGGACCGCTTCCCGGTGGGAGTCGGGTGCGGTTGCCGGGTGCTACTCACCCCGCTCCGCGGAGGGGCCCGCTTCTACGCTCCGCTCCTGCTCCTGGCTCGCGGCTCCCGGCCGGCCTCCCATCCGCGCTCACGCAACCGTCTCCAAGCCCGCCGTCGCCGCACCCGCCACCCCTGCAGTGTCTCCCGGCGCCCGCCTCTGAGCGCGGCGTCGGGCCTGGTTTCTCGCGCCGTTCCTGGGTGCAGTCGGCTTTTCGTCCTCCTTCCGTGCCTCTCCCATGTCTCCCTCCGCTCTTCTCCCTCTCGCTCTGCCCGCCCCCCCTCCCCCGCTCCCTCTTTAATTTAAAGCGACAACCCCGAGCGCTCTCTCCGCTCCCGCGAGCTGCGCACCGCTTCCGGGGTCTGAGCCGAAGATCCCCAAGCGCGCCCCGCAGTCCGGCGGGGTCGCCCGAGGCCGAGCCCAGCCCCTCACTCCCAGGCCAGGGGACGAGGGTGGGGTGGGGATGCGCTCACCAGGTGCTCGGAGAGGCAGGCGATGCGCTGGACGCAGGCCCGGGTTCTAGCCCCAGCCTGCAGCACGCTGGGCTATCCTGGTCCCTTTCTGGGCCTCAGTTTCTTTTTCCGTTAAACGGGCCTGATGCTGCGCACCTGCTAGAAACCGGTAAGAAAACAGGTGGTAGATGGAGCCGCGGGAGGTTTCCCCTTTCCTGAATGCATAATTACCCCTCCCACCGTAATTGGGCTGTGGGGCAGGCCAACATCATCTCACTTAACCTTCACAAAGATCTAGTGGGTTCGTGGTCACTCCGTTTTGACACGAAGAAACAGGCTCAAAGAGATCCAATGACCTTCCCAAGGCCACAGAGCCAAAGATCAGAGCCAAGACTTGAATCTACGTCTGTTGACTTCAAAGCCCATGCTCTTAACCGGTTAGAGGTCGCGCTTTCTCTCCCAAAGGATGAATGAATCATTCAGGAATATTTATGACGCCCCCGCTGGACCTAGGCAGAGTGCCAGGTGTGGGCGATCTTCCATGTTCCTGGAACAGGGGGACAGGTCCCACCCTACCCTCGCAGTCTGGCAGGGAGGCACGCACTCATCAGGGGCTGCGCGCGTGGGGGGGGGGGGGGCAGGTGCCACAATGCCAGTGCTGTGGGCACAGTGATCAAGAGAGCAGCTGGTGGCACCTGGTCCTCTGGGGGGGGGGGGGGGGGCGCTGGAGGATCTGGGATGAGGTGAAAGGAGAAAGGATCTCAGACGGGGAGTGATGTAGGAAACAAAGGCAAAAGAAAAAATTTACATTTCCTAACTACCAACAACCCACAGACAAGTCCTTGAAAAACACAGAGTGACCTTCCTTTGGGAGCTCAGCTGCCTCGATGTTGACACTTTGCTGAGGGCAAAAGGCAATCTCAGCTTAACATTATTCTGACCCCCAAGATCCTGTAAGTCTGCTTATAAAAATTCCTTTGGAAGGGCGCCTGGTGGCTCAGTCAGTTAAGCCTCCAACTCTTGATTTCGGCTCAGGTCATGATCTCACAATCTGTGGTATCAAGCCCTGTGCCAGGCTCTGGGTTGACAGCTTGGGGCCTGCTTGGGATTCTTTTTCTGCCCCTCCCCTGCGTGCATGCTCACGTGCTCTCTCTCTCTCTCTCTCTCTCTCAAAATAAATAAACATTAAAAAAATTCCTTTGGAAACTTCCTTTATCTCTACCATCCAAATATATGTTAGCAATCATCCTCCAAGCATATGGCCCACTGATGTACATCTGAAGGGTCTCATGACCAAGGTTTTATTAGACAGTAATAAATGACCTTTCCCTAACAACAGCTAGCCCCTCAAGGTCCTGGAAACCTTGCTTCCAAATTCCTTAGAGACTTCTGCTAACCCTAACCCCCTCCCAACTTGAAAGTATATAATCAGTCGCTCCTCACAACCCCAGTGCAGCTCTGTGTGCCCACAGGTCCCGTCCCCATTCTTTAATAAAACCACCTTTTTGCACCAAAGACATCTCAAGAATTCTTTCTTGACCGTTCACTCTGAACACCATTTCCACAGCAGGTAGCAAGTGTGTAAAGGCAGCAGTGGTTCCTGGATCATCTACCCTCTGGGACTTCAGGGCTGAGAGCAACCTGTGGGCACTCCTCTCAGTAGGAGCTGGGTCTATGCCGGCCTTATGGGGGAGTGGGCTTCCTTGGCCTGCAAGGCCTGACCCTGGGAAGCCAGGGGTGCAGTTTCACTTATACCCACAGGAGGCGCCCTTGGTTTTTGCTTATTTTCTGGGTCTGGAAGAAAACAGAGGCAGGGCATTACTTATGACCTTGGAGGTAGGTACCAGGCACTGGGCCGTGGGCTTTCACTGCCATTTCTCATTTAACTTAATCTTCACATTCAGCTGCAGCTTTGGAATGATTGAGCCCATTTTCCACGTGAGATCACCCAAGCCTGAGGAATGACAGGGTTCCCGTTTGGGCGGGTGTGGTGAGTTAGATACATCATCAAGCCCATTTCTGGACTTCTATGGGAGCCGCAGAAAGCTGAAGTTGAGGCTGGTCTGGTTCTGGTGTCAGCCCTCCAGGCTGATGCAGGAAGTGCCCTGAACTTGGTAAGAAATCTTGTAAATTTCATGCTAAACCCTTCCTCGGGCAGAAAAGCGTATGCACTGTGCACCAACGTCAGGAACCATAAGTGCCTGTCAACAGGTGTGTGAATGCATCGGGGTATAGTCACATGGCAGACATGTAGCAAAGGGAGAGAAAAACTACCACCACCTGCAACAAGGTGTGAATTTCACCCGCAGGTGGTGGTGAATGGTGCTTATCGTGTCAAGTGAATAAGCCAGACACAAAAGAACACATGCTGTATGATTCCATTTACTTATTCCATTTATATGTTTAAAAAAACCAGGCAAAACTACTCTCTGTTGTTGGCAGTCAGGATGGCGGTTACCAAGAGGGTGGTGGCTGGGAGGGCCTAAGGGGATTCTGGGAGGCTCCTCATGTTCTGTTTTGTTGTTGTTGTTGTTGTTGTTGTTGTTGTTTTCAAGTTTACTTATTTATTTATTTTAAGAGAGAGAGAGCGCGCACAAGCGGGAGGAGGGGCAGAGAAGGAAAGACAAAAATCCCAAGCAGGCTCTGCACCATCGGCACAGAGCCCGATTTGGGGCTGGAACTCACAAACTGTTGAGATCATGACCTAAGCCGAGGTCAAGAGTCAGACGCTTAACCAGCTGCGCCACCCAGGCGCCCCTCATGTTCTGGTTTTGATCTTGGTGTTGGCTCCTGGGTGTGTTCATTTTGTGAAAATTCCCAGCATTGGACACTTGCAGTTTGCATGCATTTCTGCATACATGATCCACTTCTGTATACAAAAACAAAAGCACCTCCTGTGCCTGCCCACCACACTGGAATAAAAGCCAGACTCCTTTCTGTGGTCCGTAAGGCCCTGCTGGTCTCTCCGACCTGTCCTACCGTCCTCCTCCTCACCCACCGATCTCCCGCCTCTCAGACCTTCTGGTGTTCCTGACACCTGCCAAACCATTTTCCACCTCAGGGATTCTCGCTTGCTGGTTCCTCTGCCTGGAAAGCTCTTTCCCTGCTCGTGCTCCCTCTATCCCCTCAACATCACCCTCAAGCAGTCACCTCTACAGAGAGGCCCTTCTGACTACCCCACAGAGAATCCTCCACCCACAGTCATTTCCTTCAAAACACCAGCCGTGATCTGCAATTATTTCATGTATTTGTTTACAGTTAATTTGCTGCCTCCCCCACTAGACTAACAGTCGCAAACACACGGCACAGTTACTGTTTGCCAAGTGCTCTTCTAACATTGTATTAAGGCATTGAGTCCCCACCCCAACCCCATGGGGAGACACTACTTTTAGGCCTATTTTACAGTTGAGGCAACTGGGGCTCAGAGAGGTTATGAGGTTACATGTAACTTGCTCATGGTCACACAGCTGAAAAGCAGCAAAGCTGGGGTTTGAACCCAGGGAACCTGGCCCCGGAGTCTCTGCTTTAACTCTACACTTTGACAATGTTGCCTATCTTCTTCCTTGTAACCTAGCTGGGATGGTGCCTGGCATACAGTAGGTACTCAATCAATGTTTGCTATGTGAATAGTAAATGAACGAATGAGAGAATGAAGGGTTAGTGGAAAGTGGGGGGGAGGGGCTTGGATCCCAGAGTGGGTGTTGAGGAGAGGAGGTGTGCAATGGTATTTGGAGTCCCAACAGCAAGCTAACCAGGGAACTGAGAGCAGTTGGAGGTTCTGATACAGTTGGAACTAACTGTAAGCCGTGGTCAAGGCCAAGGCCTTACCTGGGTCTGGGCTCAGGCACATCTCCTGCCGAAGTTGAGCCCACTTTCAGCTTCCCCTACAGACACTGCAAGGCACAGAGGTCTGGGGCTTTGGTGCCCCCTCAACCCCACAGTCCACACTCTGAAGGCCCTGGCTCTGGAATCGTGGGTCTCCACTGTGGATGTCCTGGGTGTCACATTCGCTCCCATTCGGCCATTCCCAAGAGTCCCACGGCTCTTCGGACTCCCTCTCACCCCACCCCCAGAAGCCAGGACCACCCCAGAAGAAACTCCCAGTTCTACCTGTGAGTTCTGGAAAGTTCTCTGTGCTTGGTCTCAGTTTTCCCATTCCCTTCCATAAACTGGGATCATCTGTCCCGATATCACCAACTGTTGTGAGGATTACACGGTGTAACAGCCAAGAAAATACTTTGCTTGAATCCCAGTTCGGTATGATTACTTCAAGCAAATATGCGGGCAGGTAACGCGGCGGCTCCCATTGGCTGAGGGCTTGCTGTATGCCACTCATGCGCCCCTTTACTGCCCCTCCAGCCCTGTGAGGCTCATCCCCGTCTTACGGATGAAGGCACTGAGCTCAGAGAAGGGAAGCCACTTGCACATAATGGGAATTCACGTTTACATCTGCCTGACCTCAGAGCTCATGCCCAGGGGCATTAGGGCTGAGACTGTCCAAAAATGAAAGAGTCGGGCCCTCGGAGGTGACAGGTCTCAAGATGCAGGGCAAGGAGTGGCCAGCCGGGGCCTGGACAATGTAGAGACGTGCTGGGTTCCCTGCCAGGACCCCCAAACTGGCTGGCTGGATTCGTGCCTCCCATTTTCTCATTCACTCTGTCACACTCTAAGGCTGATGGGGGAAACAGGCAGAGCGCAGGAGAGGAGTCATGCCATGAGTTAACGGTGGATGGGGGTTGTGGCACTCTGTCTCCACGCCCACCTCCAAAGCCCAGGCCCTGTAGGGTGCCCGGTGCCTCCCCCACCCCTTTCCCAGGCTACCCACCCCTGGTGCCCTCTTGGCCACACTCTGCTCCTTCCGTGGCATCTCCCACCTCAACCTCCTCTTTGCCTTGGCGGACTACAGTGCTGGTCTGAGGTGCGAAGGCGAGCTGGGGACACCATTAGGGGCCCCAAGTGCTTAGAGCTAGGGGGACCCGCTCAGCATTGGGCAGGCACCGAGGCTTCTTAACCCCTCGGCCCCAGTGGCCCCTGGGTCTGCGCAGGGTGTCGCCACAGACAGTAGCTGGGAGCCAGGATGGTGGGGGATGTGGAGATGTGCAGAGTAAGCAGCAGCAGAGGAGGGGCAGAGCTGGCGGCGGGGGCGGGGGAGGGGGCAGGGGAAGATCAGGCCCTCACAGCCGTGTTAGTGATTTTCAAACTTTATGCCCAGAACCCTTTCTTTATGAAACAAATCAAAGGGATCTGTTCCCACTGAAGCCAGAGCTTCCTCTCCATCCTGGGGCTCTGGGAAGCATAGTCTGAGGTTCAGTTCACTGAGGTCTATTTTGGGGGTGCCCAGGTTGTAGCTGAATAATGGCCCCCTGAAGATGACCATATTCTCATCCCCCAAACCGTGAATATTACCTCCCGTTGTAAAAGGAAAGTTGCGTGTGTGATTAAGTTAAGGGTCTTGCGATGAGAGTCTCCTGGATTATCACCGTGAGCCCAGCGTGATCGCAGGGGCCTTTATAGGAGCGAGGCAGGAGGGCCGGAGTCAGAGAATAGGCAAGCGACAAAAGGCCGAGTGATGCCGGGCCATGAGCCAAGGAATGAGGACAGCTTCTAGAAACAGGAGAAAAGCAAGGAAATGGATTCTCCTCTCAAGCTTCCAGAAGGAACCAATCCTGCTGAGATCTTGATTCTAGCCCTGTAAGACCCATTTCAGATTCCTGACCTCGAGACTGCAGGAGAATAAATTTAAGCCTCGATTGTGCAGTCATTTTTTATTTTGTGTGGCAAAAGGAAGCTAATGCACCCAGGCGGGTCTTGAGTAACCAGCTTCAGGAAGGCCAGAAGCAGGCATGGGGAATGGGGGGGGGGGTGCACTGCCTTCTGCAGAGACGTCTGGGAAGAGGGCTGGCTTGAGGGTGAATCAGTTCCGCTTCTGGTGGCTCTAGTATTTCGCCATATTCTGGGATCATGTCGCTCAGCATAACAAGTGTGGCTTATGCCCTGGCCAGGGACTCCCTGTCTTCTCCTCTATCTGCCGCTTTCCTGGACCCAGGAAAGGTAGGGCCAGCCAACAGGTCTCCTGAAAGGAGGCAGACAGGACCCTGCCCCCGGGGCTTATACTCTAGTGAGGAAGATAAGAGGTGAACAAGCAAGGTAACAAGATACTTAACAGATTTTGATAACTTGACCAGTAAGCAGGGTGACGTGAAAGAGAGTGGCTAGGTGGTCAAGGAGGGCTTCTGAGGAGGTGACATTTGAGCTAGACCTACAAGGATAGGACTCTGGGGCAGTCCAGGCAGAGGAAACAGCGAGTGTCAAGGCCCTGGGGCAGCAGGGAGCCTTGTGCAATCAGAGGGCCTGGCAGGTTTAGGCAATGGCGATAAAAGTCCCCTCAGAAGGAGTAGGGACCACCATGATCTAATGTCAGTTTTCATGACTTCTTCTCTGGCTATTCTGGGGAACAGGGATAGAGGGCAAGAGTTTGGAAGCTATTGCAGGATTCAAGCAGAGAAGGTGAGAGCTTGGAACCGAGTTTTTTTTATTTTTTAAATGTTTATTTATTTTTGAGAGAGAGGGGAGGGGCAGAGAGAGAGAGGGAGACAGAGGATCCGAAGGGGGCTCTGTGCTGTCAGCACAGAGCCAGAGGCAGGGCTCAAACTCCTGCTCTGTGAGATCATGACCTGAGCCAAAGTCGGATGCTTAACTGGCTGAGCCGGAACCGACTTTTGTCAGGAAGAGGAGTGGACAGATTTAGGGTCTATCTTGGGGGCACAACAACCAGTTAAGAAGAGAAGGTGCTGTCATTCCTTCTACGCCATCCATGAGGCTCATGAAATAGAGTGTAGTTCCAGAACAAGCTTGCCTCGGGGAGATTCTGTGATGCCCCTTTTTGATAATATGTGCCACTTAGAGACTCTGTCTTCCACGTTTAAAGAAACACGAGTCTAGCATCTGAAATGGCTGAAAAGTTATTTACATTTTTCCAGGAGCTTCTCTAGAAAATGCCAAAGAAGTGCATAAGGCCCAGCAAAAATCCTTTCCTCCCGTCTTCTCTTACCCATGCCTCCTGCCCCCCAAATCTCTCTCTACCTGGCTCCAGACTCTGCTGAGTGCTCTGTTTGGGGCTCTCGCACCGCCTGCCCTCACCCTGCCTCTTGGTGCAGATGATGTTTCTCTCCAGCCATGAGCTCCTCAGCTTCCCAGTGACATCCAGCCAGGCCTCCCCTGCTTTCTCCAGCCCCCCTCCTCCCCGTCCTTGCACAGTTTTTTTCCGCTCACGTACAGGGAGGAACTTTATAAAGATCCAAACGCGAAGGGATTCCAGTAGTGAAAGCCACAACAGCTGGGATCTGTCAGGCCTGTTTCAAACCCTCTTTATATTTTCACGATCTCATTTAATCCCACCAGGTTGATGCTATAATTAACTCTTTTTGCTGACAGAGAATCCAGGTCCAGTAAAGCTGAAATCACGGTCCATGGACAGCCCCCGTACCAGGCCCCAGATCCTGGACGCTGTCTCTTTCCAAGAAGCCCCTTAACTTCCCTTTGTTCCTAGCTGGGGATCCCATCGTACCCCAGGGCACCCACCCTGCCTGGTCCTGCATGCCTCCCTCATCCTCGTCAGGGTAAGGATGTGTCTCCAGCACAGCTCCTTGGAGAATTCCCCGGTTGAGTGCAGAGAGCATGAGGCCAAGGGGCTGGGACCCAGGTTGGGGAGGGCCCGGAGATGTGTGTTTGGGGGCAGGGACTCGTTCTCCCCAGCTCCACTGTTGTAACACTCCGCTCAGGGGACGATGAGTCTCTGCACCCACAGGACACCCAGGCTGCCTCATTCATGCGTAGTTCAGAGCCTCTTGGTTGAGGGAGCTGCCACTGACGTTAGGGCAGAGGAAATTCAAGTGGAAGTGTAGCTCTGGATGTAAGGCGAGGTGGGGGGCCCTTTCCAGCCACCCAGGACGTGCCCACAGAGACCTGTCTGCCAGCCGCTCTCCCCTGCTGGGTATCTGTCTGTCCATCTGCCTCTGTGGCTTGGAGGCCCAAGTTTGCTGTGACTCTTCCCACCTCCCTCTTGAGGCCCACGTTCACCGGCTGGGACTGTCCTTGCATTACTCCTGCCCCTGTTTTAGGCATTCCCAGCTGCCAGGAAACACCACTGTAGGAGGTGTTCCCAGATGCCTGTGGAGGGCAAGACAGGATGCTTAGGCCCATCTGTGTCCTCAGACGCCCATGACAAGCCTTGTTGCTGCCTCCATTTGAATGAAAACAGCTGTGTGACCAGCCCAGCACCCACCCCTTTCCTTCCCCTCGGCCTTTATTCTCCAGCCTGGGTCTCACCCACAAGGCTCCAGGTTCCCACCAGGTCCCAGTTTCCAGGGACATGCCTCGCTCACAGCCGGGCCTCGGTGCCCAGGCAGAAGGCAGGCTGGCAGGGGGCCCTTCTCTAGCCATCTCCAGAGAAGCTGGTGCTGGGGAGGTAGGGAAGCTAGCCCGTGGTGTCTGTGGCCCCCCATTCCATCCACTCACCCCCCCAACCTCCCAGGTATCTGCTCTGGGCACACTGTTTGGATTCCCAGTCGCTGAGTTCATCAATAATGTTCTCCCAACAAGCACTGTCTATGGGGATGCAGAGGCGAAGGCGACACTGTTCGTGATCCCTGAATGCTCCTAGGCTGGTGGGATAGTGTAGCTGCATGAACTGTGCAACCCCCCCGCTCCGCCCCCCAAAGATATGTCCGAGTCCTAACCCCCAGCACCTGTGAATGTAACCTTTTTTAGGAATCAGGTCTTTGCTGAGATAATTTAGGATCTCAAGGTGAGATTGCCTTGGATATAGAGTGAGCCCTAAATCTGATGGCTGGGGGCCTCTTAAGGGAAGACCACAGACACAGAGACACAGAGAGAAGGCCGTGTGAAGACGAGGCAGAGGGTGGATGTAGAAAGCCCAAGCGAAAAAAGGGTTGCTGGTCACGACCAGAAGCAGGGAGAGAGGCCTGGAAGAGAGTCTCCCTCAAGCCTCCAGAGGGAACCGAACCAGCCCTAACAACACGTCGAGTTCAGACTTCTGGCCTCCAGAACTGTGAGAGGGTAGACTTCTGTTGTTTTAAGCTGCCGAGCTTGTGGTCATTTGTTGTAGCAGCCCCTAATACAGATGGCACGAACCCCAACCTGTGCCAGAGCACCGAGCAGAGTGCCACGCGAGTCTGGGGGCGGAAAGGCCCAGAGAAAGCTTCTCAGCCAAGGCCGAACTCGACATGGGCCTGGAACCACGCAGGAAGAGAAGGGTCGGGAGGACCTCATACTTGAGCGTCCAAGGCAGGACCATCTGGTGTGCTCAGCGTCCAGCTAAATGGCTGATGGGGCCTCTGCCCAGGGAGGGAGGCTGTGGGCCAGGGGCCCAGGGGGAGTGAAGGGGATGAACCCAAGGCCTGAAGGCCTTGAATGGCAGGGTTGGGGCAAAGAGGAGAGAGGTAGGAATCTTGGCTGAAAACCAGAAAGGTCTGGATGGCTCACTCAGCTCCGGAAGGGCTGTAGGAGAAGAGGGAGGTGTGATCCAACTGCGCCTTGAACACCACCTGTCAGAAGACGCTTTGGGAAGCAGATGTCAGCTCAGCAGAAACAAGAACTTGCTCACGGTCAGAGTCTCCCAAAGCGAAAGCATCCCCAAGAGGCACCAAGCTCCCACCAAAGGAGAACAGATAAGAGACCTCAGCACTGGATGGGGTTTGTTACAGGTGATCCATCAGGGCCTCTTTCCGTCCCGAGACCCTATACTTTGCCTGGCTGGGCCTCTCTCCCCGGCAGCCAGCCTTGGGTCTCTCCCTACCCCACCCAGTGACTTGATTACCCTGACCTACTCTGGCTCAAGCCACCCACACCCCCTTTCCTGCCAGACTCTGGAGCCTGTCACCTGGGAGACATAGATCTCATCCCCTGAGGCCCAGAACTCAAGAATAACAAGTAGATTCTTGCTGCCACTTCCCAAAAGAAAGGCTGACTCGGGGCGCCTGGGGGCTCAGTCGGTTGGGCGGCCGACTTCGGCTCGGGTCACGATCTCACCGTCCGTGAGTTCGAGCCCCGCGTCGGGCTCTGTGCTGACAGCTCAGAGCCTGGAGCCTGTTTCGGATTCTGTGTCTCCCTCTCTCTGACCCTCCCCCATTCAGGTTCTGTCTCTCTCTGTCTCAAAAATAATAAACATTAAAAAAAAAATTAAAAAAAAAAAAAAAGAAAGGCTGACTCTCCTGGACCTCAAAGCCCAACTTCTGTCCCAAGGGTCCCTTCTCCTTGGGGAACAACCACTTCAGCCCCCTTTTAGCATGTGCCTATGTCACACTAAGACTCTGCCATCTGCTAACTTTCTACACAACCTTCAGAGGCAGCACGTATGGTTCGGAGCACCAGAGTCACCGTGTGACCGTGGGTTGAGCTTCCTGACCTTTTCTATGCCTCAGTTTCCTCAAACTGCCAAACAACCATAACTGCCTCCTTAGACAAGTTAGAATCTGGAGTGTGGCTCTTGTAAGTGATGGCTCTTATCATTTTTGTGGCCCATGGTGCTGATTTCAAGGCTCTTTTGCCCCATTCCCCTGCTGGCATTTTAAGTGCCTACATTTTCAGATGAAGGCTGGGGTCTGAGGGCCCATGAATGAGACAGACCCTACCCTCTTGAAGTTCACAGTCTGACAGAGGAGGCTAACTTGTAACCAAGAAGGTACAAGACAATGTGATAAGGGAGTACAGAGCATGGTGGGAATGTAAAGGAGTGTGGCTCACCCAATCTGAGGGGGAAGGGGTTCACCAGAGGGCTTCCTGGAGGAGGTGACCTTTAAGCTAAGACCTGAAAGATGACCAAGCATTGGCTAGGCAAAGCGGGTGGGAGAAGGCATGCCAAACAGAGGAAACTGGGCTGAAAAGAAGGAAGCACAGTTTGCTGGGCTGTAAGCTCCATGAAAGCAGGGGGGGTCTGATCTGATCAACCTTGCATGTTCAGCATCTGGAATGTGCCCAGTAAATATGTGTTGAGGGAATGAAATTCAATTGGGGAGGGGAAAGGAGCTGTGGAGGTCGAGAGGGGCCACGTCGGGCCTTGTGGGCTCCAGTAATGTGGACTTTAGCTCAAAGGCTTAGATGCACATTGCAAGGGATCTTTTTGCTGGGATGAGAGGGGTAAGTGGCTGGAATTTTCTGCCACCCAGCACTAGCACCTGGCTTCAGCTCCAAGGCTCCAGCCTACTGGCCCATCCAGTCCTGGGGCCTCCTTCCCTGGACCTGGGCTTCCCCTTGCCTTCTCCTCCCCTTGGCCCCCGGCTTGCACTCTTCCAGGTGCCTCACCTTTCCCTTGATCATGGACGGCCCCAGACTCTGAGTCTCTGTCTTTACTAGTTGTCCAGCTGCTAAGGCAAAACCTCTGCCTTTTGCAGTTGGTTTCTTGCCACTAGGAACCCCACGTAAGAACCTCACTTTTCCCACCTATACAATGGGCACTCCTCATCTTTGCCATCTCACAGGCTTGCTGTGAGGAGCCATGAGATGAGGGGGCAGCCCCCAAGAAGTGTGGGGCATGAGGTCAGGCCGGTCCTGCAGGCCCAGGCTCCCTCCATCTCCAGACCCTGCTGGAGGAGGAACAGTGTCATGAGAAGACAGTCAAGGCACATTTCTTAAGCACCTGCTATGTGCCTGGGCCAGACTGGGAGACAAGTCCCTTACACCTAATGAGAATGTTGATTTCACAGGAGGTTTGTCACCAAGGGTGGGATTGTGACAGGGGACACTGTGAGGTTCAGAGCATGAGGCTCCCAGAGGGCGAGGGGTTGGGGGGACTTCTGTGGGAAGCTCTTCAAAGACAGCCCAGTGCCTCCAACGCAGTTTGAAAGGGCCTACAACACCTGATACCTGGGGGAAATTATTGCCCTCAAATGAAGAAAAAAAGCAGAGTTAATATTTGATCGTGCACAAATATTTTGTCAACTAGTAAACTGCACTTCAACGTAGCGTGGTAAAGAATCCTATTTACTGTGACATGACGACACGGTTGGCATGACGGGTTGTGGGATGCTGCCTTCAGGAGGAGAACCTGAGGCTTTAGGAAAGTCTTAAGTGACCTTGGCCCCCAAGTCCTTTCCCTACCTCATCAGGCCTGGGGTTCCCTTGGCTCAGCATGTTTGGGGGTGAGACCAAAAAATGTGTGGCACCATCACCAACAGACCCTGTTAAAACAGGACAGAAGAATCACAGGAATGCACCTCCCAAACCCTCCCCAGACCCTGAGCCATAGCTGAGGCTATCTTCCCCCAGAATGCCCAGAGGGGCGTCAGGGCCTCGTAGGCAAGAGCAGGATGCGAGGCAGTCACAGGAAGCATTTAGAGGTGGTGGCAGGTGTCACCGGCAGGGTGCGGGCAAGCAGCTAACACAGAGCCAGAACATTCCTGGTAAGACAAAGGGCATGAGCCCAGGAAGGAGTCTAGGGGACCTAGGGTTCAGGGGGCTGGCACGCCCACCTCCTGCTACATCACAATGCCTACTGTCTAGACTGTGACTCCTCCCTTTGGCGCTAACCTGTCCTATCCACCCCTTGGGACCCAGCAGGACAAAGGTGGAGCCTGGACTTGGGCAAGGTGACTAGCTCAGAAATCATGCCACCCCTCCCGCTCGATGGAGCCTGGGATAGAGTTGGCCTGGAGGCTTCCAAGGGGGAGAAATTGAATGAGTGAAGATTCTTCTTCTGGGTAATTCTAAGACTGCTTTTTCTTTTTCTAGCCTGGGAGGTGGCAAAATATTTCTCTTAATGTCTTGGGAAGCCAGAAATCAGGTCAGATATTTTTGTGAGTATTTTCTCACTTGTACCTTCAGTTTTTGTCTAGACCCTCCCTGTCCTCGGGCCATACATTTTAAACTTCAGTCATAATGCCTTAGTAACTATTCCCCACAATGCACCAAATTCTTTCTTGCCTCCAGGATTTTGCTCGATGCAATTCCTTGGCCTGGAATGCCTTTTATCTGTTTCTCTCCATGCAAATCTCCTCTTCATCCTTCAAAACCCTCTCCTGCAATGCCTTTCATAACTGTTCCACCAGGTCAGAGATATGGCAACAACCTAAGTATCTGTCAGTTGACGATGGATAAAGAAGATGTAGAAGACAGGTACAATGGAATATTATTCAGCCATGAGGAAGAAGGAAATTTTGCCATTTGTGACAACACGGATGAACCTTGAGGACACTACGCTAAGTGATATGTCAGAGAAAGACAAATACCATATGATCTCACTTATGCATGGAATTAAAATAGCCAGACTGGGTGCCTGAGTGGCTCAGTTGGTTAAAGCCTCTTGACTCTTGATTTTGGCTCAAGTCATGATCCCACGATTCATGGGATTGAGCCCGTGTGGGGCTCTGTGCTGACAGCATGGAGCCTGCTTGGGATTCTCTCTCTCCTTCTCTCTCTGTCCCCCTCACAAATAAACAAACAGACAAATAAGCAAATATTAGAATAAGCTTGTAAAAAAAAAATTAGCCAGACTCAGAGATGCAGAGAGTAGAGTGGTGCTTACCAGGGCGGGGGAATGAGGAGTGGGGAGATAGATGTTGTCAAAGGGTATAAATTTCCAGTTATGGATGAATACTTCTGGGGACCTAATGTACAGCATGGTGATTACAGTCAATAATACTGTATTATACGCTTGGAAAGTTGGCCATGAGAGAAAAATCTTAAATGGTCTCACTCCAAAAAAAGAAAGAGTAATCATGTGATGTGATAGACGTATTAGCGCTATGGATCATTTTTCAATACTTAAGTATATTAAATCAATGCATCGTATACCTTAAATGTACACAATGTTCTATGTCGATCGTATCTCCATAAATCTGGAAAAAAAGGAGTTATTTTTTTTTTTAATTTTTTTTCAACATTTTTATTTATTTTTGGGACAGAGAGAGACAGAGCATGAACAGGGGAGGGGCAGAGAGAGAGGGAGACACAGAATCGGAAACAGGCTCCAGGCTCCGAGCCATCAGCCAGAGGCCTGATGCGGGGCTCGAACTCACGGACCGCGAGATCGTGACCTGGCTGAAGTCGGACGCTTAAACCGACTGCGCCACCCAGGCGCCCCAAAAAAAGGAGTTATTTTTAAAGAAAGAATGGTTTCTGACAAATATAAATGAGATCTGATGAAGGAGATTCATGTATTTGACGCTCCCACAATTTGTATCTTAACTGTGGTTTTTGCTTTTACCTGGTAAGAGAGTAAATCAAATGATTTTCCACTAAAATATATATATATATATACATATATATATATATATTTATTTATTTATTTATTATAACCACCACACACAACACCCACACACACCACACAAGGAAGACAGAAATGTGACCAAGGATGGGGCACTTAGGTGGTGCCCAGTTGGTTGAGTGTCTGACTTCAGCTCAGGTCATGATCTCATGGTTTATGGGTTTGGGTCCAGAGTCGGGCTGGCGCCGACAGCCAGAGCCTACTTTGGATTCTCTGTCTCCCTCTCTCGTTGCCCCTCCCTCGCTAGAGCTCGCTCTCTCTCTCTCTTCTCTCTATCCCTCTCTCAAAAATAAACAAACATTGAAAAAAAGTGTGACCAAAAGCAACACTAGCAGGTAGCAGAGGGGGTATTTGAACAAACGACTAAGGAGTAGTAGCGGTCGTAATAGCAGTGATAAGAAGGGACAAATAGGAGGAGGAAGGAGCGGATGAATGAACAGATGACGATGACTAAAAGGACAGACAGGAGAAAATCAAATGAAGGAGACGCTTCTTCAGTATCGGAAAGGAAGTGTTCTCCCTCTGAAATGAAGAGAAACCCTGTGATCCAAATCCAGTCTTTTAATAAATACACTTTCTTCTCCCACTTCCTCTTATTGCCTCTCACCGGGAACTGAGAACTCTCTGTGTAAAAATAGCAAACCTGAAGGAGTGTGAAGGAAGCTCTCCCAGAGCACCCACCAGGAACCCCACTCTCACACCATGTCACCTACTTCCTATTTCCTGCTATCTTGGAAACCCAGCTCACGCCCCCTTCTCTGGAAAGCCTTTTCCAACCTCCCCCCCCGCCCCCAAAGTAACAGGACCCACTCAGGCCAGCTGAAGCAGAAGAGGGGGGGTGTCTCAGAGAGATCCAGCGTCTCAAGACGCCCCCGGCAATGCAGCCAGATGGTCCATAAAGGACAAGGGCAGGGACGGAGAGGCCATCACGAACCCCAGTGGCTTCCCTCTGCGGCCCTGCGCCCTTCTTCCTTCTCCGCAGCCCCTTCATGGGGGAGAAGGGCCACCCAAGCCCCCAGTTAGCATCATCTAGATCCCAACCTGTGCTACCTTCTCTGGAGAGAACTCTGATTGGCTGTGTGGATCAGGTGAGCAGCCTTGCCCCAACCCGGTGTGGCCAGTTGTGCTGTCTCATGGTCCACACCTGGCTTGGAGGGCTGCCTGTTGAGGGGAGGGGTAAAGGATGTTGACGCTGCCCAAAAGGTGCCCCCTGCCTCCTGCTTGCTCATTTCTCACCCTCACTCTCCTTGCAGAATTAATCTCTGCCTGTGCTAACTGTACATTCTTTGTTTTTTTTTTTAATTTTTTTATGTTATTTTTGAGAGAGCATGAGCGGGGGAGGGGCCGAGAGAGAATGGAGACACAGAATCCAAAGCTGGCTCAGGCTCTGAGCTGTCAGCACAGACCTGATGTGGGGCTCGAACTCATAAGCTGTGAGATCATGACCTGAGCTGAAGTCAGATGCTCACAGCTGAGCCACCCAGGCACCCATGTACTAACTGAACTTTCTGGGCAACGTTATTTAAATTCTGATTGCGTTCTTTCTGCATTGCTGTCTGAATTGGGTGTGCTGTCTGAATTGGCCATCTTCGCGCACTAGGCCGTGGGAGGACTCCGGCCTGCAGGACAGACAGACCCCTGACCCCTGTATTACTTCAAGGTCTCCTCCTAACCTGTCCTTCTGAGCTGTCCTCATGGAGTATACAGCCCTGTGCACGGTTTAATCTCTGGTGTTACAGTCTTGAATTCACAATAAATTTGGGAAAAGAGTCCGCGTTTAGGTCTTGCACGAAGCCCAGCAGAGCATGTAGCGCTCCTTCTCTCCTTGCCTCACCTTGACGCCCCTCTTTCCAACCCGGCTGTCTTAGTCTGCTGGGGCTGCCGTAACAAAATACCAGAGACTGACTGGGCTTACGCAGCAGCGATTGTTTCTGCATAGTTATGGAGTCGAAGTCCAGATCAAGGTGCTGGCAAAGTCGTTCCAGTGACACCTCTCGTCCTGGCTTGTAGAGGGCCACCTAATGCTTTCCTCATACGGTCTTTTTCCTCTGGGTCCCCATGGGAAAAGAGAGTGCTCTCTAGTGTCTTTTCTCTCCTTCTGTCTCCGTCTTGTCTGGATAGGAGAGAGAGAGAGAGAGAGAGAGAGAGAGAGAAAGAGAGAGTGGGAGACAGAGGAACCCAAACAGGCTCAGCACTGTCAGTGCAGAGCCCTACTCAGGGCTCAAACTCACAAACGGTGGAGAACATGACCTGAGCTGAAATCAAGAGGCTGACGCTTAACTGACTGAACCCCCAGCGCGCGCCTTTTTCTCTTCTTATAAGGAAACCAGTCCTATCTGATTAGGGCCCCAACCCTTACGACTTCATCTACCTTAATTACTCCCCAACTGCCCAGTCTCCACGTACAGGCATAGTGGGGGCTTAGGCTTCAACACATGAATTTGGAGAGGGCACAATCCAGTCGTATCACCAACCTTCTCAGTTCGTGGCCCCTGTGCTGCACCTCGTGCACAGACTCACGCCTGCCCTTTGGGTCTGCCTGGTGGCACCGTCTCTTGGGGTTGACGTCTGGTTCCCTTCTCAATGGTGGCCCATCTGGCCTTGGATTCCTCACCCCGGGAAGCACCTGTTGAAACCAATCTACCCTTGCCCTTGGCTGACACAGCCCTCCAGGGTAACGAGCACTCACCACCCTTCAGGACTCTGTGGGCTGCCGTGACGGTGTTTTCCACCTCCTGCCAAACTCATCGCAATCTTCGGGACTCGCTGCGACCCCTCCTAATCCTGCATTGCCGTTTCTTCTGCTCACCCCTTACTGCCCCCGCGGCTGGCCTCAGAGTTCCCTCCTGTGCGTCTTCTCTCTTGCCTTTAAAGCTTCCACCAACAACCTGCAGTAGAGGCCCTTTTAGGCAACAGGCTTGAGCAGTGGAAACTTGAGCAAAGGCAAAAGGGCCGAGAGTGACCGCCGAGCTGCCTGCAAACAGGCTCATTGAGCCAGGGGGCCTAACAGACCAGTGGGCTACTTACAACCGGTCACAGGTACCAATACATGCCACACTCCCTCACTCTGGCCCCGCACCGCTGCCTGTGCAACCTCTCCTTTGCTGTCCCGCTCGCTGCTCACTGCAGGGTGTTCCATAACACTCCTGTCCCTTTTGTTTCTGCCTTAGGTGAATTCTTTCAGTGCTGTGCCCTGCCCCCCACTTATCAGTAAGCCCCACACCTAATGCAGCGGCCAATATTGTGCTGTTGGACCCACTGTTCCCTTTATGAAGACAGGGGCTCTTGTCACCGTCTCTGACGCCTCACAGAGGGGGTTAGCACAGCGTGGGCACAGTACATGGTAAGGGGGGGCTTAGGTTTGTTGCCTTTGATTCCCTCCTTCCTAGTCCCTTTTCTGATTGTACCCAGGTGTGCAGTGGGGACTGTCTGCGGGGACAGAGAGGGAGTTGGCCACTTCTAGGCTGAATGGGTGAAGAATCTTTTGGGTTCTTAATCATTTGGTTTAAAAAACTAAAGCCACCGCCCTGCTTCCGGTAAAACTCGAAGCCCTGCTTCAGGTGAGCCCCACTTCTCTCTCTCTCCCTCTCTCTCTCCTTCTGCTCCTAATGGGATTCTCTCTCTCTCCCGCTCTCTGCCCTTGCTCACTTGAGCCTTCTCTCTGTCTCTCTCTCTCTCAAAAAATAATAATAAAATAAAATAATTAAAAAAATAAAAAAAACTAGAGCCACCAAAGGCCCCAGATGACCTCATGGCCTTTGGTCCTTTTTGCTTTTTATTTGCAGTCATGATAATCTTTAAGAAATACATTCATTAATTTATGGATTTATGTATGTATGTATATATGTATTTATTTATTTATTATTTTTAATGTTTATTTATTTTCAAGAGAGAGAGAGAAAGCAAGCAAGCAGGGGAGGGGAGAGAGAGAGGGAGACCACGAGTCCCAAGCAGGCTCCAGGCTCCGAGCTGTCCCAGCAACAGAGCCCGACGCGGGGCTCAAACTCACAAACCGCAAGATCAATGACCTAGCCGAAGTCGGACACCTAACCGACTGAGCCACCAGGCGCCCCAATTTTTTTTTAAATCACAGAAGCTATATCACTGTACCAAGCATCAAACAAACGGCGGTACTTTAAGATTTGGAAACACAAAAATTGGTATGAAAAACCAGAACCTTCGAACTCGTAATAACTGGGACTCAGCTCCCTTTGCCACAATTCTGCTTAATAGCAGCAAATCCCTGACAGTGCCAACTTAGCACTGGACACTATACATTTACATTTAAATTTTGTGGTCTTCGAGAAGGTTTTTTCTTACATTTTTGACCATGGCTAAAGGCAGGAAAGTCATTGCACTTTGAAACCCAGTGCACCTGGGATAGGAAACTAAAGGGACCCCATGAAAACCTGCTTTTTTTCCCCCTCCTTTTCCTGCTTCTGTTCTTGCTAGCACCTACCTTCCCTCCTCACACATGCTTTAGAGAACAGATAACATACCTCTTCCTCGTAAGGTCAAGGGTTTAATGATTTCTTGGATTCTTTCCAGCACAACAGATAACATCTAAGGAGTAACTGGGCGGGGTGGTCATTAACATTTTCCAAGACCACTGACTCCCAGAGACCCCCTAGCTCCAGGACCTAAGTGACCTGTGAAGGACACCTAAACACCTGTCTGTGTTCTTGGATGCCTGAGAAGGACCAGGACTAGACCACGTGCACCAGACCACTGTCCTCAGTAAAACCCCCAGGCCCCAAACGAAGATGAGACTCACTCTTATTTCCTTTCCGAGGGTCCCAGACACTATGCTTCTATCTGCACTCTCGTTATATCCCAATAACTCACTTCTTCTCAGCTTACATTTGATTTCTATCCTGCGTGAAGCCTCAGGGACCCCTCTTGGCTGGTCCTGTGGACGCCCCCTAAAGGACAGCATATTTATCAGGTGTTTATTTAGGTATTTGCATATGCATACATGCACACAGATTTCTGTGTATACATACATATTTTGCTCTTAATTTTACTGTTTAGAGGCAGCTTGCCTGGGTTCAAATCCCCACTCTGCTCTTCACTACTTGTGCAACCTTGGGAAAGTTGCTTAATCTCCCTGTGACTCCATTTCCTCATCTGTAACATGGGAATAACAAGAGTAATTGACACATAGAATTGTGAAAATGACATTGAGGCAGAGGCTAGCACACGATGAACGCTATGCAGTGTTTACTGTGAATATCGCATTATATGTGCAAAAGGTCAACCTCACGCTTTGCTCTGTTGCAGAGTATTTTATTTTATGGGAGCATCATAGGCTATCGACGGACCAAGGATGTTTCTAATTTTTGGGTTTTGCTAATAATGCTGCAACAGGTACACCAGGCGCATGTTTTGTTTTTTTTTTAATTATAGCCAAATTATCTCCAGAGATTATACCAGTTCATACTCTGGCAGACACTGACTCTTCCCCTGTGCTCTCATTGATACTGGACACCCCCAGTTTTCTCATCAGGTGAGAGATGGTGATTCATTGTTTTAATCTGTATTCCTCGGTTATATAAGGCATCCTCACGTGCGTACTGACCTGTTCCTTTCCTCTCTGTGAATTTCTCCATTTCCTTCCTTTGCCTGTGTATATGAGTTCCTATGTATCCTGGCTACAAATCTCCTCGTTTTGGACATTTACATGTTTTCTCAATGCTGTCTCATCTTGTTATCTTTTGATAGTTGTTAACATAAATAGTTTTAGGCTTACAGAGAATTTGTGAAGGTCGAACAGAGAGTTCCCATGGACTCCACACCCAGGTTTCTCTATTACATCTTAGTGTTAATTAGCATGGTACAATTGTCACAATTAATTAACCATATTTACACATTATTATTAACTAGAGTGCAAACTTTTTCAGATTCCCTTAGTTTCTTTTCTTTAAAAAAATTATTATTTTTTTTTAACGTTTATTTATTTTTGGGACAGAGAGAGACAGAGCATGAACGGGGGAGGGGCAGAGAGAGAGGGAGACACAGAATCAGCAGCAGGCTCCAGGCTCTCGAGCCATCACCCGAGCCCGACGCGGAGCTCGAACTCACGGACCGCAAGATCGTGACCTGAGTTGAAGTCGGACGCTTAAGCCGACTGAGCCACCCAGGCGCCCCTAAAAAAAATTATTTTAACTTATTTATTTTTGAGCGACAGAGCTCAGGGAGGGAGGGGCAGAGAGGAGAGGGAGGACACAGAATCCGAAGCAGGCTCCAAGCTGTCAGCACGGAGCCTGATGTAGGGCTCCAACTCAAGAACCGTGAGATCATGACCTGAGCCCGGGACGCTTAACCGACTGAGCCACCCAGGCGCCCCCCGCAAAAATGTTTAGTTTTAAAAGAGAGTGACATGGGTGCCTGGGTGGCTCAGTTAGTTGAGCGACCGACTTCAGCTCAGGTCATGATCTCGCAGCTCGGAGTTCGAGCCCCGCGTCGGGCTCTGGTGCTGACAGCTCGGAGCCTGGAGCCTGCTTCGGATTCTGTGTCTCCCTCTTTCTCTGTCCCAACCCACTTGCATTCTGTGTCTGTCCTCTCTCAAAAATAAATAAACATTAAAAAAAATTTTTTTTTTTTTTTTATTTTTTTTAAAATATTTTTTTTTTTTTCAACGTTTATTTTATTTTTGGGACAGAGAGAGACAGAGCATGAACGGGGGAGGGGGCAGAGAGAGAGGGAGACACAGAATCGGAAACAGGCTCCAGGCTCTGAGCCATCAGCCCAGAGCCCGACGCGGGGCTCGACTCGCTGAGCGCGAGATCGTGACCTGGCTGAAATCGGACGCTTAACCGACTGTGCGCCACCCAGGCGCCCCAAAAAAATGTTTTTTAAAACAGAGTGACAGACTGTGAGCGGAGAGGGGCAGAGAGAGAGGGAGACACAGAATCCGACAGGCTCTGAGATGTTCAGCACAGAGCCTGATGCGGGGCTCGAACCCACAAACTGTGAGATCATGACCTGAGCTGAAGTCGGACGCTTAACCGGACTGAGCCACCTAGGTGCCCCTAAGCCATGTCCTTCTGTCCCAGGATCCATCCAGGATGCCACATTACATTTAGTCCCCGTGCCTTCTTGGTTGGGCTCCTCTGACTGTGACAGTTTCTAAGACTTTCTGGGTGTGTGTGTGTGTGTGTGGGTTTTAAATGACCCTGGCAGCTTTGAGGAGGACTGGTCGTATTTTGTAGAATGTCTCTCGATTAAGATACGTCCATTTCCTCATGACTAGATAGGGTCTATAGGCTTTTGAGGGGAAGGTCACAGAAATAAAGTACCATTTTCATCACATCCCCTATCATTGTTGATGTGACTCCCTTGGGTATGTTTTGGCAGGCTTCCCACCGTCAAGTTACTCTTTATTCCTCTGTTTCTTGGTGTGTTAATTATATGGTGTCTTCTTACATGGAGGTTTATGTGTTCAATCTCTTTTGAGCCGAAGGACCTTCATCAAGGAACAGCATCAGTGGCACCCGCGGGCTTTGATGTGCTACGTGCTCCTGGAGCATCTAACCCACGTACCAACTTCCGCACGTGCCTCACACCCCCCTCTGAGGAACACCCATAACGTTGGTCCCCTTATCGTTTCCATTTCACGGAGGGAGAGTGGAATCTTCCTGCCACTAAGCCACACCAGAGGCCAGCGAGTGGGCAAAGTCAGGATTCGTGCCTGGGTGTGTCCTGACACTGGACACAACTGCTTAAGCGTAGAAACCAAGGTGCGGAGGGAGGGTGCTCATCCGAGTCCCTCCAGCCAGTTGGTGGCTTTGCCCAGGCCCTTCCACGGCCAGGCCACCTCTGATCCCAATGAGTCAGCAGCAATTGCTCAGCCACTGGGCCTGCCCTGCCCTGCCCCTCAGCCCCACCCCAAGCTGCCCACTCCTGACCCGCCTCCCGTCATGTCCTTTGGCGGCCGTGGCTTTTAGCACCCCCAGGGGAAGAGACCCAGACTGCCCAGCAATAAACAACCGCCCACAGATTTCCAATATTACGGAGGTAAGTGTTCCCTCCCACCTCAGCTGGCTCTGGCTGGAACTCCAAAGCATCCCGCCTGCCCTCTGCGCCTCCTGGGGTCGGGTTCTGGGTCTCGAGTCCTCCTAAGAGCAGCCCGTGTCCTCTGCTGTGCGGAAACCTGCACCTGGGGGCGCCTTCAGCATCATCAACAAGGGTAACGGCAGTTTTTAGCTCACCGGACACGTCGGCTTCCATGCACTGTCGGGCTCGTCACGTTTGCGAAACGATTGTGCCCAAAGTCTTCAAACTCATCTTTAAAAAAAAATTTTTTTTAACGTTTATTTATTTTTGAGACAGAGAGAGACAGAGCATGAGCGGGGAGGGTCAGAGAGAGAGGGAGACACAGAATCTGAAACAGGCTCCAGGCACCGAGCGGTCAGCACAGAGCCCGACGCGGGGCTCGACTCACGGACCGTGAGATCATGACCTGAGCGAAGTCGGCCGCTTAACCGGCTGAGCCACCCAGGCGCCCCTCAAACCTCATCTTGACACCAGTGTCTTTGTCATCAGACAGAGCCCTTTGTGGGTCCTCTGCCAGGCCTATTGCTGTCTTCCCGTACCCCCCAGCCTCACGCCCTGGGGGGTGAATTGGGCTGCAGAGCTGTGCATGGATGTGAACTGCCTCCACAGAGTCACCGCTTAGAGAGAGGATTGCTTCTCCAAAGCTCTTGATTGTGCAGAATTTTGAATATAAAATTAGGCAGTCTCCACCCCTCACCCCCCACCCCCACCCCCAGCTTCAGCTCAGGGCTGATTCGGCTTTCATCTACATTCCCATCCATATCCCTCACCTTTAAAATTTTTTAAAAATCCATTTATTTTTGAGAGAGAGAGAAAAGAGGGAGAGAGAGAGAGAGAGACAGCATGAGTGGGGGAGGGGCAGAGAGAGAAGGAGACACAGAATCCGAAGCAGCTCCAGGCTCCGAGCTGTCGGCACAGAGCCCGACAAGGGGCTAGAACCCACGAACCGTGAGTTCGTGACCTGAGCCAAGTCGGACGCTTAACCGACTGAGCCACCCAGGAACCCCATATCCCTCACCTTTGAAGCAAATCCCAGATAGTGCATCATTTCATCCACAATAGGCAAGAATAATCTAAAGGCTGAGGTGAGGAGTTTTTCCGTTAATGTATTGTAATATAATTTTCACCCTCCCCCCCCCAAAAAAGGAACAATTCACATCAAATATCTGGCCACATTCAAAGTTCCAGATCCTTCATAAAGAATTTCCTTTTCAGGTCATGATCTCACAGTTTGTGGGTTCGGGCCCCGCACTGGGCTCTGTGCTGACAGCATGGATCCTGCTTTGAATTCTCTCTCTCCCTCTCTATCCTTCCTCCCCGCTCGTGTGCGCACTCTCTAAATAAATAAATAAACTAAAAAAAGAATTTCCTTTTCATTTATTTTTTTTTAAGATTTTATTTTTAAGTAATCTCTACAGCCAGTGTGGGGCTCAAACTCACAACCTTGAGACTGAGAGTCACATGCTCCACCGACAGAGCCAGCCAGGCGCCCCAAGAATGTCCTTCTAAAAACATAGTTTGAGGGGCGCCTGGATAGCTCAGTTGCTTAGGTGTCCGACTCTTCTTTTCCTTTTTTCTGGTGCCCAACACTTGACTTCAGCTCAGGTTATGGTCTCACGGTTTTGTGAGTTCGATCCCGGCACGGACAGTGTGGAGCCTGCTTGGAATTCTCTGTCTCCCTTTCTCTCTGCCCCTCCCTCGCTTTCTCTCTCAAAAGAAGTAACATTTTTAAAAATTGAAAACATAGTTTGAATTAGTATCTAAATAGTACACTGCGATTGGTTAATGTTTTAGATTCCTTTAACTCTAGAGTTCCTTTCCATCTCCTTTTGCCTTTGCCACTTGTTTGTTGAAAAAAAGGTGGCTGTCTGACCTGTAGGGATCACCATAGCCTGGATTTTTGCTGATTGCAGCCCTGTGGTGTCATGTAACAGTTTCTCTGTCCCCAGGGGATCGTACTGGGAGTTGGATCTAGAAGTTTCATAAGATCAGGCTCGACCTTTTTTTTTTTTTTGGCAAGATTGTTTCATACGTGGTACCGTTTCTTCTATCAGGCGGCGTATATTGTCCTTTTGCCATGTTACATTGTGTTATTTAAAAAAAATTCCCATTTGGAAAACACCTCAAATCTATGGAATGCTGCAAGGATGATACACTTTTACCCTGATTTACCAATCTTTGCCACATTGATTTTATCATTCACATTTACAACACACACACCACACACACACACCACACCTATATAGACATTCTTTGAGAATGGTCTGTAAGCATTAAACCCCTTCAACTTTCAAATGCTTCCACATGTGTCTCCTAAGAGCTCTCTTTTATAACCATCTGCAATAAAAACAGTGTCTCTATATTCACAAACATTTCGGACACCAAAATGTGTGTATTTTCCCTCACATTAAACAATTCTCTGGGGCACGTGGGTGGCTCAGTCAGTTAAGTGTCCGACTTTGACTCAGGTCATGATCTCATGGCTAAAGACCCGGGTTGGGCTCTGTGCTGACAGCTCAGAGCCTGGAGCCCGCTTCGGATTCTGTGTCTCCCTCTCTCTCCGCCCCTCCCCACTCATGTTCTGTTTCTTTCTCGCGCTCGCTCGCTCACTCTCAAAAAAATAAACATTAAAAAACCCTCACAATTCTCCAACTCTTTAGGCACCAACCTGGTGCCCTACAATTCAGTTCCTCAGGACTAACCATTCAGATTCAGCGCAGATCCCACAGGTGAAGTGTTCTGTCCCACGAGATGTCCCCAGTGTTAGAAGCCAGTGATAATTCATAGGTAGTCACCTGCTTCTGACTGACCAGCTATAAATCAGGGATTCCCAGGCCTCTTTCTCAAGTTCAATAATTTGCTAGAAAGGCTTATAGAACTCAGAGAAACACTACGTTTCCCCCAGTTCATTATAGAGGATATAATAAAAGATACAGGGGGCACCTGGGGGGCTCAGTCAGTTAAGCATCCAACTTTGGCTCAGGTCATGATCTCATGATTTGTGGGTTCGAGCCCCGCGTCGGGCTCTGTGCTGACAGCTCAGAACCTGGAGCCTGTTTCAGATTCTGTGTCTCCTCTCTCTCTGCCCTTCCCCCCCCCCTTTCAAAAAGAAATAAACATTAAAAAAATTAAAAAGAGTCTGATTCACCAACTGAGACACATAGGAGCCCTTATCTGCCCATTTTAACCAATAGCCTGGGGATGAGAAAACTCAGGCTTGCTCAAATCTGGGTTCAGTTCTGACTCTGTCATTTATATGGGGACAATAAAAACCATTAAAAAAAAGATACAGGCGAGTAGCCCAAGTGGAAGAGAAGCATGGGGCCCAAAGTATGTGGAAGGGATGTGCAGCCTCCATGCCCTCTCGGGGAGTGCCACCCTTCCCAGGACTTTTGATGTGCTTCCCAACCAGGAATTTCCCTGAATCCCATTGTTTAGATTTTTTTAAAGTTATTTATTTATTTTGAGAGAGAGAGAGAGCATGCAAGCAGGGGAAAAGCAGAGGAGAGAATCTCAAGCAGTTTCTTCACTGTCAGAGTAGAGCCCGACGTAGGGCTTGATCTCCACGAACCAAGGGGTCACCATCAAGACGAAGTCAAGAGTCAGACGCTTGGCCGACGGAGCCACCCAGGCGCCCCTCTTTGTTTAGAACCTGTTTTATGGAGGTTCCATTACATAGGATGATTGGTTAAATCATCGCCCATTGGTGATTGAACTCAATCTCCAGCCCCTCTCCCCTCCCCGGATGACTGCAGCTTGGACTGAAAATTCCAACCCTCTCATCACATGGCTGCCTCCTCCAGCAACCAGCCCTGCCCCCACCCTCCAAACGTCTCCTCATGGCACAGACTGAGGTGTGGTTGAAAGGGGCTTATTATGAATAGCAAGAGATGATCTTCCACCCATCCAGAGAAGTAGGATCCAGAGAAGACCCCTCATAAGGACCCTGAGACTGGGTAGAGTGGTGGGTTCCCTTTCCTCCACATCCTTGCCAACACTTGTTATTTCTTTGTGCTGGTAGCCACTCTAACAGGTGTGGGGTGATAGCTGATATCTTTTCGTGGTTTTGACTTGCATTTCCCTGATGACGACTGACGTCCAGCAGCTTTTCTTCCACCTGGCCATCTGTGTGTCTTCTTTGGGAAAATGTCAGTTCAGATCCTCTGCCCATTTTTTAACCAGATTGTGTCTGCTATTAAGTTGCATGAGGTCTTTGTGCATTTTGGATATTAACCCCTTATCAGAGATACGATTTTGCCTGTATTTTCTCCCATTCCATTTTCATTTTATTAACGGTTACCTTTGGTGCGCAGAGACTGTTTAGTTGATATAGTCCCATTTGTTCATTTTACTTTGTTTCCTTTACCTTTGGGTGTCAAATCCAAAAAATCATCACTAAGACCGTCAACAACTATTAATGGAGCACCCGCTATGCATAAGGTATTGGGGATACAGCAGGAGATTAAATATATCATGCTCCTGACTCGTAAAGTTGGCATTCTGGTGGCAGAGAGAATATGAATAAAAAAAATTTGTTGGCCAGAATAAGTGGGTAAGGTGCCAAGAGGAAGGATGGGGTGAGGAGAGCTGTTTTAGATGGACAAGTCAGGGGAAGTCCTCTGAGATGTGGCAGTTAATAAGCAGAGATTGCAGGAAAGCATTGCAGGTATCACAAACAGTAGTGCAAAGGCCCTGAGGTGGGAGGGTAGGTCAATATGTTTAAGGAACAACAAGAAGGTCAGTGTGATTGGAGCTGAGGGAGAATGGGGGGAAAGGCCTCCTGTTGCAAATTGGAAAAGGGAGCCAAGATGGTTTGGATGGTGTAAGTCATGGGATTTGCTGTGCAATGAGCAGAGAAGCCATTCTGAGCTTTGAGGAGAGGAATGACTGGCTCTGACTTTAGTCTTTAGAGGCATAATCTTGGATGCATGTGGAAAGTAGACCACAGGGGGCTAGCTGGAAGTGGCCCACCAGATAGGAAACCACGTGGTCCTAGTGAGGAAACCACAAGGAGATGGTGGCTTAGCCCAAGGCTGTGGTACTGAAAGAGAGGGCAAGGGCTCAGAGTTTGGATGAATTCTGAAGGTGAGGCCAGCAAGACTAGCTGGTGGAAGGGGCGCCTGGGTGGCTCAGTTGGTTAAGCGTCTGACTCTTCATTTTGGCTCAGGTCACGATCTCAAGGTTCGTGGGATGGAGCCCTGTGTGGGGCTCTGTACTTGGCGCAGAGACTGCTTGGGATTCTCTCTCTCTCTCTCTCTCTCTCTCTGTGAAAATAATAAAGAAACATTAAAAATAAAAGCTGGTGGAGGTGGGATATGGAGAGTGGGGGACGAGCCACTGACTATAATGGTTAATTTCATGCGTAATTTGACCCGGCCATGGGAGGCCCAGGCATTTGATTAAACATTATTCAGCGTGTGTCTGTGAGGATGTTTCTGGACGAGAGAAACATTTGAGCTGGTTAGACTGAGTAAAGCAGACTGCGCTCTCCAAGTGTGGGTGGGCCTTGTCCAATCAGGTGAAGGCATGAAGGGAACAAAAAGGTCCAGACTTGGACTGAAATGGACACTATCAGCTCTGCTGAGTCTCCAGTTTGCCAACTGCAGATGTAGCCTCTGTAATGAACCAATTTTTATAATAAATCTCTGTATGTATATATGTCACATACTGGTTCTGTTTCTCTAGAGGATCCTGACTTATACGCTGACCATTGAGCTTTCTGGTCCTGCCTATGAATGCTTCGAAAGCTTGGAGTTGGCAGCCTGGACCAGATGACCGGAAAGACAGTTTGGGTCCATGGTGGGGGCAACTTACAAGTCTGGCCAGGAGGAGTGTCCTCTCCCAGGGACCCCACTGGCTGCAGGGAGCCCACCGGGCAGCCTCCAGCTCACTTAACCTCCCCAATAGAACATTTACACCGGTCCCCAGGGCCCTTCTGCCACGGGAAGGTTGAAGTGGTGGCCATAGGGAACAGCTTTGGACTCTAGCCTTCCAACTGCCCCTGGTCTGTGGACATTTCACGTAAGCACGCTCTCTAGCCACTGTGTATGGTGTCTGTGTGTGTGTGGTGTGTTGTTCCGGAAGGCAGCAACTGGGCGAGCAAAGGTGGAGAGGTGGGTCGCTTGGCTCCAGAGCGGAGGTGACGGCAGAAGAAGGGGGTGGACGTGGAAAGATTGGGAGGGTGTCCGGAGCCAGGGGCAGAGGGCAGGGGCCCAGCCCGTGGCCAGGCTCCTTGGCAACCAGCCGTTCCTACCAACACACCACAACCCTGCCGGGATTGAAGCCTGCCCTGGGAAGGGGAGGGCCAGGCACCTGCCCTCTGGGAACTACTGCTGGCTGGGGAGGCGGGCCCGGCAGAGTAAAGGAGACCGGAGCTGTGGCAGGGCACACAGGGGCGAGGGGCTGGGCCTGACAGGTGAGGTAGGCTGTGGCATACAGAGTGCTCAGCCTGGGTCCTCTCACTGCGTGCGACCCATTCACGCCCATCCCTCCACTGGGCCCCAAAACTCTCATCTGTTAAATGGGAGCATAGTCTATCTGCGCGCCTCCCCGCGGCTCCCCACCGTCCTCTGGGCTGGAGTGGCCACAGGGAATCTTTAAGCTAATCCCTCTTTCCTCTGCTACTGAAACCCTGTGACGGGTCCCCAGGTGAAGCTCCATCCCCAGTGCTTGAGCCCCGCCCCTTGTCCTCCCTGTCCTCGCCTCCCTCGCTCCCACTTGCTCCCCTAGGAACACTGAGGCCCTCCGGGGTCTCCCAACGGCCCAGCTGTGCCACATCCCCGTGCCCTCGCACGTTGCTCTTCCTTCTGCCTGGCGCACCCTTCCCACCCTGCCGCCGCGGGGTAGCACGCCCCCCTGCTATCCACTCCTCAGGAAGCCCTTCCCGATGCCCGCCCTCCAAGGGCCAACCTGGCCCTTCTCTGGGGCACCTCTGCTCTCCGAGCCAGCTCCCGCAGTGCTGGCTCACCCGCGGGCTGTCACCAGGCGCTGCGCTTATCCCGTTGGCCCCCAGCAGTGTCCGAACCGACTGGTTGTGTCTGGAGCTCAGAGAAGGGGAGAACGGGCCTCATGGGGGTGGGGCCGCGCAGGTCAGGGACAACCACAGCGGGGGGGGGGGGGGGGGCGGTGAGGGGGGTGGTGAGGAGAGGCCTTCCTCCCACCACCCGTTCCTGCATTGGCACTGGAGGAGAACCGCTCCTGGGAGGCCCCGGGGCAGCTGTCTGGTCTGTGGCTGGGCCTGCTTCCCTGGATCCCAATGCCCACGGCCCCTGCCAGGGCCCAGACAGGCCAAGGTGAGCTGAGGACACACTGGGTCTGAGCATGAGGCGTCCTGAGGTTTTCGTTGAGCGGGCGGTCTGATGCTATCATCGGTGCCCCCTTCCTCAGAGGAGGCCGCTGAGGCTCAGAGAAGGGACCCACCCCGGGTCACGCCAGGCGAACGTCCTGGAACTGAGGACCGATGGCTCTATGTGTTTTGCCTGAGTTGACTCGGGTAACACAACAACCCTGTGAGGAGGGGCTGGTTTTGTTTTTATTGAACAGATGAGGAAACAAAGGCACAGAGAGGGTTGGCGCCTTGCCTCAGTTTACCCAGCTAGTATAAGTGGTGGAGGTCAGCCTTCTAAACTCGGGCGTTCGGCTACAGAGCTTGTAAGTCCTTTGCTGCCCTGACGCTGAGGGTGGTGAGGAAGGGGGCTGGCGATAATGTTCCTTCTCAGGACACGGCGCGCCACAATTTGCAAAGCTTTTGCACGCCCGGCACTTGACGTGCCCTTCAGCCCCGGGAGACACAGAGATCAAGATCTCCATTTGGGAGCCTGGTGGCTCAGCTGGTTGAGCGGTCCGACTCTGGATTTCGGCTCAGGTCAGGCATGATCTCACAGGTTCGTGGAATCGAGCCCTGCGGCTCGGGCTCCATGCTGACAGCCAGAGCCTGCCTTGGGATTCTCTCTCTCCCCATCTCTGCGCCCCTCCCCCACATACTCTCCCTCTCTCTCTCAAAAAAGAAAAAAAAAAGAATTTTCTATTTGACAGAGGAGGGTAATAATTTGCCCAAAATATTCAACGAGGTTAGTTGCAGGCCAGGGGCTTGGGCCCCAGGTTTGACACTCACGCTTGGGCCCACCCTGGCCCCTCTGACTGGCTGGACACATTTAAGTTTGGTGGCCCCCCAGTCCCTGAGGAAAGGGGCTTTAGGCAACCAGGGTGGGCGGAGAGTTCCGGCATGCTGTAAGGCCTGTCTTCCCTCATCTGTAAAATCAACGGGCCTGGATCGTGGGCTCTGAGCTCCCTTCCAGCTGAATTTGCTGTCCTTGCTCTGAGAGGTGCTTGGGGAGGCAGTGTTCCCTGCTTGCCTTGTCGCCTTCCCCACTCCTGCAACCGAGTGCCCCATTTCTCCTGCAGGATATTCTCTTCCACCTGCTCACAGCTTCGTCCCATCCGGCATGGCTGGAGGCTACAGGAAGCTGAGGAAGATGTCCAACCAGGCCCAGAGGGGCACACTGGTCCAGGAACCAGGGCCTCCTGCTTGACCTGCCTCACCACCTTGCCCCGTGAGCACCTACTCCATGGTGCATTGAATCAGAGCAGCTGGTCACTGTCTGTCTGTCTGTCTGTCTTCCTCTCAAGCAGGACTGTGAACTCCTTGAGGGCAAAAGTCACATGGAAGATCAGGGCTTGAGAAACAGTGCTCTGCAGTTCTGGGAACGCGTACAGAGGGGCAGGGTATTAGGGGAGGGGGGCTGAAGGGTATTAGGCAGGGAGGGGACCAAAGGGTCCCAGACCCCTCTGGCTCCTGGCTCTGAGACCCCAGGCATGGGAGAGGCCTGGGAGGCTCTGCCCTTGTGGGCAGCAGAAACGGAACACAGCCAGCACGAAATCTCTCTCTGCGTTTTGTCTCTGGGTGACCTTGGGGCCTATGCTGGCCCGAGGGTGGAGCCCTTAGAGAGCTTAGGGCTTTTGCACTGGCAGGGTCCATCTCTCCAGACAGGTCACCCTTCCGCCATATCTGAGAGGCCTCCAAGGGGAGCCACCCTCCCCCACTCAGAGCCACAAGGGTCGGCAACATCCTCCAAGGCCTGCTGGTTTGCTGACTCAGGAGTTGCCCCCCACCCTGCCCCTGAAACAGCCTTACACCTGCCCTTTCTCATCTTGTTTGAACCGAAGCCCCCACTGTGGCTCTGACCCAGCTCAGGGTGGTGCCCATTCCTCCTCCCGTCGCCTCAACCCCACCCCAAAAGCCGGCAAGGCAAGCTTATACTTTCTCCTTGATGGATGAGGAAACTGAGGCCCCAGGGGCACAAGTGTGTGGGTGGCAGTCACAGAGCCTGGCCTGAGGCTCAGTGGTCTCCCCGGTGGCCGCCCACCCCACGAGAGCGAAGGCTTCAGAGCAGACAAAACCAGGATAGTAGGGCCTGAAGAGAGCGCATCTGGGGAGGTCGGGAGGTGGGGTGGGGGACCGTGGGCAAACAATATGTCCAGAGCCTGAGCCGGGACATCCGTCCTGTCGTAGACCATTCAGAAGGTTTGCACTCCCAGATGCACCGTGTTCTCTCTGGGCTTTCCAGGCCGCTCCCTCCACCGGAAACACGTATTCCCTCCCTTGGCCTGGTTAACTCCTGCTCTCCCCCAGGTCCTGGCTGCAATACATTCAGTAATTCGACAACTGTTTTCCTGAGCACTACAGGAAGGCAGACACTGTCCAAGGTGGGCTGTTTACAGTGAGCAAAAGAGAATTGTCCTGCCTTCTCGGAGTTTCCAGTCCCCGAGGTCCCACACACTGTTGACATGAAATCGTCAGTCTAGGCTTGAGGCTAACGAGAGGCCCCCGAATCAGAGGTGTAACACAATGAAGGCCTATTTTGCAGTCATATCACAGTCCAGACGGGTGACAGGGGACTCTGCCTCAGTGTCCTACTGCCATCTCCTAGCCTTGAAGCCCCCTTGGGCCCTCTGCACTGGGCAGGCCTGTGAGCAAAGAGGGAAAGCATCGAGGGTTGGGGCAGGGATATTTAATGGCTCTGTCTGGAGGGCCATGAATGCCAGCTCCACTCATATTCTACTGGCAAGAGCTTGGCCACACGGCCACACCTGACTGCCTGACTGCAAGGAAGGCTGGGAATTGTCGCCCTGCTGGGCACATCCGGGTTTTTATAGGACCTGACCAGTCTCTGCCAGGTAGAATCACACAAACACACCGTATTAATTTCCCGGCGCTCCTGCAGATTCCCCAAACTCTGTGGTTTAAGGCAATAGGAATTTATTGTCTCACGGTGCTAGAGGCCAAAGTCTGAGATCGAGGTGCTAAAGGTTCCAGGGGAGGATCCTTCCTGCTTTCTACTGGTGGCTCCTGGTGCTGTGGGCGATCCTAGCTTCCTGGGCTTGTGGTCATTTCACTCTCTGCTCTCTTCCTCCACCTTCACGTGGCCTTGGCCTCTATGTCCTTACATTATATGTGTCTCTCTAAGGAAACTTCTTGCTGGATTTAGGCCCTTCCCACCCCAATAATCCAAGATGGTCTCCTCATCCCAACAGCCTTAATTTAATTATGTCTACAAGACTCTCTCCATACCCAGCAAAATTCACAGATTCTCAGGATGGGACTATGGACATATCAGCTTAGGGGCCACTTTAGAGGCAAGATCACCTGGACTCCTTGGTACCCTGGTTTCCAAGAGGCCACAAACAGAAGATGCAAGGCCTCTTAAGACCCGAGCTCAGAAGTCCCAGAGCATTGTTTCCATTGCATTCTATTGGTCTGAGCAGGTCACAGGGCCCACGCAGATTCAAGGGAGGGAAATAGAATACCTCTCTCGATGGGAGGTGTGGCAAAGACACAATGAAAGCAGGCATGCACCATGGGATGAAGGCTTGCGGCCATCTTTGGAAACAATCTATCAGAGTATATGAAGGCCTTTGGTGAAGGCCTCAGCCATGGGTCCCGGAACTGTGCCTCCCTGATGATGGGGTTGCTGATGGGGCTGAGGTAGAAACCATTCTTGCCTGAGTGGGAGGCCCCAGACCCGTGTGAGCGGCAGGCCTAGCCCAGCCATCAGCTCGCTGGGGGACCTTGGGTCAGTGCCTCATTCACTCAACAACAGGTTACTGAGTACTCAGCATGGGCCAGGCCCTGAGTCAGGCACTGGGGTCCTAGTGTGGAGCAGGCCAGCTCCCCGTGGAACTGTGTGTCTTGTGGATGACAGAAGCTCGTTACTAGACAAACTGGTCACAGAGCATGACAAGTAAGAGAACAGCAAGGAGTTGGGCTAGAAAATCCTTAGAACACAGGGCTCACAGGCAGAGACTTGCGGAGGGCGATGAGGACACCTCCCCGTTCCGGGCCTCAGTTTCTTCCTCTTGCCATCCAGAGGGTTTGCCAGGGCTATGGACTCAAACCATGTTTCCTGGAGTCCTGGGGTTCCCCAGAGGCACTCAAGGGGCTACTGCACAAGACGGTGGAGTGGCAGGGCATCTAAAGTTTGTGACTAATTGGTCTGGAAGCTTCTGGTCAGCTCTCAGAGTTCAGGTTCCAAGCCAGGCACCCGAGTCTCTGATCCCAGTGGCCGTCCGGGACAAGAATTCCCTAGGACCCCTCTTATTCCTCAAAGGCCATGCCAGGGTTCTGGGCTCTGAGGAGACAGGGAACCTCCCCTATGTCCGGCTGGACCCTCAGGTGTCCCCACCATCCCAGAACAGACCTTGCGCTGGGATGCTTGCAGCTGACCCCTCACCTTTAACCTTGGGTCCGCTTGAGCCAGGAGAGCCTCAGGGACCCCACCGAAGTGTCAGTGTCTCTCAAAGAGCCCAGGCTCTTTGGGGTCAGACCCTCCCTTCTGTGTGGCCTTGGATGAGTCCTTGCTCTTTCCAGGACTCAGAGTGAGCCCTGCCTCATGAGGGTGAACGCAAAAAGGAAAGCAGTCCCCCCCCAGAAGCTGGCTGGAGGTCAGCACAGGAGTAGGTGGCAATTCCTCTGGGGAGTGAGGTCAAGAGAAGTGGCAGGAAAGACCCAGCCTCCTGGGGACCCATGGTGGACCTGCCCCTGGTGCCCTTGCTCCACCATCCGGCCAAATTCTGAGCCAAGCCTCCTGCGAGGCTGGGAGAAGCCTGGAGGTGAATTAATTGACTAGGCAAATTGTACACTTCAGCGCAGAAACCTTTATTCGTGTGTTCAGCCCCCAAGGTTGGAAAGTGGGTGCGGGTGCCAAAGACCATAACTTTCTTCCCTTCTCTGGGCCTCAGTTTCTACCTCTGTCACACGGGGAAGGAAGGCTTCCCCCCCTCCCCTTCCTTCATCGGGATACTATGAAGATACAAGTTGATTATATACAGCCTGGGCCTTTCAGCTGTAGAGCTACCGGTACCGGGGATTGCCCTGACTTAGTCCTTGCCCTTGGGGGGCTCGTTGTCAAGGAGGGAGGCCCATGCCTCGGCCCACCACTAGCCGGGCCTGTTGGAGGGGCGTGAGCAGCTGATGTGCAGAGCCTCTCAGCCGTGGGTTGGCTTCACTGAGCTCTGTCCTGGAAGCTCACGGACTGGTCTTGTGTGGGGCTGGGGGTGTCGACACCCCTATTTCTAGGCAGGTTTCTAAGGTCCTCGTACATGTCACTGTCCCAGGGTGCCCCCATGCCCAGATGGCAGAATCCATCAGGAAACAGGGCTGAGCCCCCTTTTGGGGTCCTTTACTGCAAGCCAGCCTTGGAGTGGAGGGCCAGGGCGGAGGGGCAATCACAGGACCCTTGGGTAAGCTGTGGCAGAGGCCTCGGTGCACCACGTGAGGAAGGCAGGAGCAACCTACACAGAGGAGTCCAGAGGGCCACGAAGAGGTAGGTCAGCAGACACGGCCGTCTCATCCAGACGCAGCAGGGGCCGACGCCGCTTCCAGCATCCTTAGCTGGTGGTGCTCAGAGGGGGCTCTGGGGAGGCTGGGCCGGCTCAAGGTCACACCAGGGAAGCCGGAGACAAAGCTCTCCCACCTTCTCTTTACCTGCTAGAAGACCGAGGATAGGCAAGATCAGGGTCCTGGTCCCACCGCCGCGGTGGTGGGCTTCAGGTGCTGTTCCACCTACAGCCACGAGGTGGTGGCAGACCCCAGAGACAGGAGCACTGCTCGCCGGAGACCTTTTTCTCCAAAAGAAAGGAGGCAGGGGCCAGGAGCCAAAAGGTCCCACCAAGGGGGTCAGGATGCCCCCTTTCCGGGGCATAGAACACAAGATGTAACCCTGGGGAAGTTTTACTAGCTGATCTCTTTGCCTCCAGCAAAATCCACCCATCCAACACATTGCCAGATTAATCATTTGAAAACAGCTCTGCTCTAAAACCTTCCGTGACTCCCCAGTGCCGATGGGATAAATCCCCAAAGTCTTTAAGGCCCTCTGAAGTATGGTGCCTGGATACCTCTCTCTCCAGCCCCGTCTCCAGACAACTCTGTTGCCTTCTTGGTCCTTGGCCCCATACGTTCCTACCTCTGAGCCTTTGCCGCCCTGGGTCCCTCTCAGTGGAGTCCTTACCCCCCCCCCCCCCCCCCCCCGTGGCGCCCCTCCATCCGTCAGCCCTCAGCCAAACCTGCTGATACTGCTTCAGCCACCGCCGCCGGCGCTCTCCTTGCTGGGCTTGAATCAGCTGCTCCGTATCCTCCAGGCACCCTGGCAGCCACTCCTGACCGGGCGTGTCCAGCCTTTCTGGGCCTCCGTTTGAGGGCCTGGACTTCTCCTGGCCCTGTCTGAGGCTCAGCGCCCGGCGCAGCCGGCTCTCTAAAGGCTTCCCCCAGGGCTCCTGGAGCTTGCCATAGGAGGGTCGTGGTCCTCGCAAGGACTGACTGCGTGGCCCTATCCCCATGGTTCCTGAGGCTGCAAGTGCAGGACTGCTCCAGCCCCTGGGCAAGCCACTGGCCCCTGAGGTGGCTCAGAGTCTCCACCCATCTGATGGGAACTCACTTGGGGGCAAAGGTTGGTGCTGCTGAGGTGGCCATCATAAACCAAAGGGCAGGCCACAGGGGACAAGCATCCCTGAGTCACCATCACCACTGCCTCTCTACCTTCTAGGGCAAGGAGTATAGGCCTCTTTCTCCTCCTCCTCTTCCAGGCAGGCTTCCCTGACCACCCCACCCCTGTAGAGCTTGGCCTCCCCTGAACTGCAGCGCTAGCTGTCCAAATTCATTCTGTTGGCACTGAGAACAGACGGTGCAACAGCAAAACCGAGATGGGCCTTTAGGCAACAGGACAGCTCCAGGGCGCCTGGGGGGCTCAGTCGGTTGAGCATCCAACTCTTGGTTTCAGCTCAGGTCATGATCTCGTGATCTGGGGATCCGAGCCCCGTATCGGGCTCCATGCTGACAGTGCAAAGCCTGCGTGGGATTGTCTCTCTCTCTCTCTCTGTCTCTCTCAAAATAAATAATAAACATTTTTTTTTTTTTTAAAGAAAGAAAAACAGGACAGCTCCACTCTTTGTCCAACATCTCAGCGAGGCTGCAGGGGTGGCCGCTGATCTCAGAGCTTCACAATGTCTCCCAAGGAGAAAGAGAAAGATGCTGAAAAGCCAGCCAAGAAAAGACAAAGACCCAGTGAACAAGTCTGGGGGCAAGGCCAAAAAGAAGTGGTCCGAAGGCAAAGTTCGGGACATGCTCAATGACCTGGTCTTGTGTGACAAAGCGACATGTGCCAAACATCGTAAGTTCCCAGCTAGAAGCTTAGGACCCCAGCCGTCGTCTCTGAGAGACTGAAGAATTCGAGGCCCCCTGGCTGGGGTGGCCTTTCAGGAGCTCCTTAGTGAAGAACTTAGGAAACAAGTGCAAAGTACAGAGCTCTGGTCATTTCCACCAGAAACACCAGGGGCAGAGATGCCCCAGCTGCTGGCGAAGATGCATGAACAGATCCCACTAACTGTACGTTTTGAAAAATAAAAATTTATTAAATTAAAAAAAAAAAAAAGAAAGAAAGAAACAAGACAGCTCCAATCTAGAATAGTCAAATTCACAGAGACAGAAAGTAGCATGCTGGGTGCCAGGGGTTGGGGGGGGGTGGCGGGGGAGGATTGGTCAATTATTTCATGGCTATAGAACTTCAGTCCTGCAAGATGAAAAAGTTCTGGAGGGGCGCCTGGGTGGCTCAGTTGGTTAAGTGTCTGACTTCAGCTCAGGTCATGATCTCACGGTCCGTGGGTTTGAGTCTGGCATCGGGCTCTGCACTGTCAGCATGGAGCCTGCTTGGGATTCTCTCTCCCCCCTCTCTGCGTGTTCTCTCTCTGTCTCTCTCTCTCTCTCTCTCTCAAAACAAATAACTTAAGGGGCGCCTGGGTGGCGCAGTCGGTTAAGCGTCCGACTTCAGCCAGGTCACGATCTCGCGGTCCGTGAGTTCGAGCCCCGCGTCGGGCTCTGGGCTGATGGCTCAGAGCCTGGAGCCTGTTTCTGATTCTGTGTCTCCCTCTCTCTCTGCCCCTCCCCCGTTCATGCTCTGTCTCTCTCTGTCCCAAAAATAAATAACGTTGAAAAAAAAAAATAAAAAAAAAAATAAAAAAAAACCAAAAACAAATAACTTAAAAAAAGATGGAAAAATTCTGGAGATTGGTTGAACAACACTGCGACTATAGGTGACACTCCTGAATTATACATAAAAATGGCTAAATGGTAAACATAATGTTTCTGTGTATTTTACTACAGCTGGAAATTATTCATTAGACTAGATGAATCCCTTCCGCTCTCACTCAGTCCTGTCAACTGCAAAATGGGTGGCTGTGGAAATCGAATGAAATCGTGAACGTATAATAGCAAGACGACCAGCAGAAGCTTTGTTTTTCCGAGAGAAAGAGAAAGGTGCTTGGTCCGGGCCAGCGGACCCTCAGAATCACAGGATTTGAAGGCTGAAAGGGACCTCACACATCTGTTATTCCTTTTTGTATGAACCACTATTCTATGGCTATTCTTCCTCATTCTGGAGCTAATCCCTCCACACACTGCATTTCAGCCTCATGATAGTCCTATGAGGTGGGCATTGCTACCCCCATTTCATAGATCAGGAAACAGAGGCTCAGAGGTGAAGCACCTGGCCAGAGAGCATGCCCAGTAAGAGGCAGAGCTGGAACCCATTCCTTGGTTGGCCTGGCTTTAGAACCCAAGCTGCCTTGCTCTGGTATCGGTGGCCAGGCGTCCTCCTGTGTTTGGGTTGCTGCACAGTGCCCCCTGCCCCCCCCCATGTCTGGGGTCAGGGAAGCACTGGCTGCAACTCTTGGCTCACCCTTGACCTCTCCCCAGGCTTGGCCTTGCTCTCTTTCCTCTCTCTCTCTCTCTCTCTCTCTCTCTCTCTCTCTCGGGGTTGCTAGGCTTTCCCTGGGTGAGGGGTCTTGTAATATCTGCCAGGCTCTCTCCCAGCTAGAGGAGATAAGCCAGGGCTAGTGTGAAGAGGAGAATGCAGAGGGGCCCTGATCCTCTGCCCCAGCCTGTCCCAAATTTCGACCTGTACCCAGGCCTCTTTACTCTGACCCTGACCACATTCCTAATGTCCAACCCACAGGCCACCCCTGGCCCTGGTGGAAAGGCCCTGGTGGAAAGGCCCTGGTGGAAAGGCAGCCAAGCCATTACGCAACCTTCACTGCCCTCGCCCCAGCACAGTGGGCTCAAACCCTGACTCTCACTGAAGTTTTAAGCCTTTAAGCCAGGAAGAGTTTGCTAACTCAGACTTTTGGGATGTGCTGGGGTGAATCACCGGCTCCGATGTCGAGCATGTAACTGCCTAAAACCCTCCTGCCCAGTGTATAATCTTACAATTTCCCAGATCCATGGAGGACAGGAGAAGAAGTGTGTTCTCTTCCTTCCCTCCCTGTTGCCTCCCTGCCTCTGTCAGCTGGGAAGCTCTCACCTTTCCAGACTTCGCTGTGCTCAGTGATACCTCCACCCGGAAGCCTGCCTGATACCTCCCTTTGGGATAGGGAGGCAGCTCCCGCTCCAGCCCACCCGCTAAACGCAGTAGCAGCAATCACACACGTATGCATTTCCCCCCGACACCGGCTGCCCCTCGAAGGCTTTTCACCTCTGTGTTCCCGGGACACGACACAGTAAATACTATGTCTTAAATATTGGAGACTCTTCACTGTCTATTGCCGCCTTAAAAAAATCACCCCAAAACTTTGTGGCTTAAAGCAACATTCACGTACGACCTCAAAGTTTCTGTGGGGCAAGAATCCAGGCATGGCTGAGCTGGGGCCTCAGGCTCAAGGTCCCTCACAGGCTCCAATCAGGTGCCTGCAGCCACCTCAAGGTTCAACTGGGGGGAATCTGCTTCCAAGGTCTCTCTGATGGTCATTGGCAGGACTCAGTTCCTTGAAGGTTGTTGGACTGAGAGCCTCAGTTTCTTGCTGGTTGCTGGCTGTCGCCACGTGGGCCTCTCCCAAGGGCAGCTCACAGCATGGCAGCTGGCTTCAATCGGAGGCAGCAAGTGAGAGGTCGAGAGACAGTGGGCAGGCAGAAGCAGAAATGACCTTCCATCATTTTTGCCGTGTTCTCTTCTTTCTAGGTGAGTCACCAGGTCCAGCCGGCACTCCAGGGAGGGATCCCACAGGGCTTGCGCACGGGGGAGGCGGTATCGCTGGGTGTTATCATAGAGGCTACTTACCCACGGACCTGGATTCTAAAGCCATCACACTGCCTGAGTTTAGAGCCTGGCACTTCCATGTGACAGCTCTGTGCTTTGAGTAAGTGGCTTAACCTCACGGGCCTACGAAGTGGGGAAAATACCTTATTTCATCAAACTTAAGGTGGTGTCGATGTAACATTATTTCATACGTCATTAAGCAAGAATACTCTCAGGGAGCCTGGGTGGCTCAGTCAGTTAAGTGTCTGACTTCAGCTCGGGTCATAATGTTGCAGTTTGTGAGTTCAAGCCCGGTGTCAGGCTCTGTGCTGACCGCTCAGAGCCTGGAGTCTGTTTCAGATACTGTGTCTCTCTCTCTCTCTCTCTCTGTCTCTGCCCCTCCTCCCACTCTGTCTCTCTCTCTCTCTCTCTCTCAAAAGTAAATAAACTAAAAAAAAAAAAATGATAAGAAAGAATACTCTCTGCCCAGACATTGGAAAATCACCCCATCTCAGAGAATGGGGGGAAATGGTGTGCGGTGAAATTAATGAAACACATAGTATCTATTTCCTAAAGT